>NC_141037.1:41030000-41330000 GCF_052040795.2 Danio rerio
CTGGTGTCCTGGCCAAATTCCCTCTCAGTCCTTAACCATTATGATCTCCCCATCCACTGAATTGGCTTTATCACTGTCTCTACACTATACCTATAGCTGGTGTGTGGTGAGCGCACTGGCGCAGTTGTCCAGTGGCTTATCTAAGTGGATGCTACACACTGGTGGTGGTGTGGAGAGACTGCCCCTCATGATTGTGAAGCGTTTTAGATGTATGGCCATACATGATAAATGCGCTATATAAATATATTCGTTATTAAATGACAATTTACATTATGGGATGTTTTTTATAAGATGTTTATATTTTAAGACTTTTTATAAAAAAAAAAAAAAATGTTACAGTCATACTGTTTGCTATGAAATTCAAAAACTTTGAAGCTCAATATCTCAAAATCATTCACAACGCAGATAGAACCTTATAATTCCAAGGCGACAATTTGGCTTCCTTACCTCTCATTCAAAAAAGTGTTTAGCCCTCAGATGGCTACTCTATTGCTGCAATAGTCTTCTTATAGTTTGAAAACAGTAAAAAAATTAAAAATAAAAAAATACTCAAAACACTATCATCATTAATAAAACTATTAAACATATATTTTTTTATATATATATGGCGAATACCTTTCACACATTATCTGTCAGGAGCTGTGCGGGCTCCACTTCCCGCTTATTCACATGGTAAAACGCATGGGATGTCACACACAGACCAAAGTCTTTCTATAAGCGAAGTTTTATAAACTAATTTCGAGAGAAGCAAGTGGTTTGATTGATCGCAGCTGGTCTCTCATCCACAATCATCAGTAAACCAATCAGATCAATCCAAGCCTACAATAAATAGCCCATTTTTACCTATGACTTATCTTCATTTTTAAAGGATCCCCCATCCATCCCATCTCCTCCATTTCGTCCTTTACCAGAGAGACCTCTCGAGACCCATATGGAAATATAAATTTATAATCTAGTTCCAAATTACAATAATCTATATATAACTGAGAAGTTACATTCTTTGGGTTTAAATTAGCTCACTTCACTCGAAACTCTAGCTAGAGTGTGACATTAAAACTTCAAGCTTCTTGAGCACAGGCTGAGCCACAGTGATGCAAATGCTAAAGTATAGGGTCCCAATGACTGTGTCTTTGGGTGATGCTTTAAATCAGGTCAGGGCAGGTGAAACCTCAGGATCTATTCAAGACCCTAAAACAAGATCTATGTCTCCACCTACAAGCACTGCCCCCTCATAAAACACATAATAGACAGGACAACTCTGTCTCAAATTAGACTCATTTTGAATTGCTGCAGACTTGAGATAAAACTTGCAGATTGCAGACCTGTAAGAGACTCTTGTAGGCTCTTGCAGACTCGTGGACTTCTTGAAGATGCTGTATGACTGCAGAACTAATGCGTCTCAAAAAAAACATTCTTCTGCTTGTTTGAGTCTCCTGGACTGGGTTCTCTATTCATTCATTTGTTTTTTTACAACAACTTCCTGATCTGGAACCCCCTTTTCATGCTAAATGACCAGGCGGGAGCCTTGGGCTCAACTATCTCCAAGTTCATGGTTATCTACCAGGACAGCATGCCAAACCTGCAATTAGTATCACACAATGTCTACGTGTTAACTCTTAAAATGCATCTAAACAAATTAAATTAAACTAAATGACAAATTAAAGTAAATGACTATATTTAACCGGACAAATTATATATAATTTTAATAAATTAGATAAATTGTATATATAGTCGAACATTATATGAAAAAACAAAGAAACTGTGAAAAATTGGGATATTTTATTTTAGTTTTAAAGATAATGAAGCAGCTTTAACCAAGTGCCTAAAATAGTCAAATATATTTATTATAGCAAAATAAAAAGTAATGTTTTGGACAAAATTAAGTGTTAACTGAAAACACTAATTTGTAAAGATGTATACCTCTTTTTTCAGAGTGTATGAATGCACATTAATGGCAGTTCGTGTTTTTAATCTAAAAAGCAGAGCAGCAAAACTACGCTGTGTTTTTGTGTCAGGATGATGATACAAAGATTGGGGGTGGGGGTGGCGGGAGATGGGTCTAAAATTAAGGGAAAAACGAGAGTGTTGGCAGGTATGATTGATATGATGTGAGATCTAGTTGCCGGCGTGAATCAAAAACAGTAAGTTGTAATGAATATGTTTTACTTAACCCTCTAAGGGACCAATTATGAAATCACATCTAAAAAAAATCCCTACTATTTATTTTTAGAGTATTTAAGGCTAAAATACTGATCTTTGACCTTTATTTTAATTTGCTGTCATTTATAACTTGTCCTATTAGGGTCAATAATTTCTGGAAACTTGTCTGAAACTTCACATATTCAAATACATTTTTTTAGGCTTTACTGCTTTAACTTGAGTATAAAAGTGTTTTCAACTTTTATGTTGTGAGTCATTTTAAACATATCTGTAAAACTACATGAGTAAAGGATGTGTGTACTTTTGCCATCTCTGCCTCATTGCTAATCTGGGGAGTGTTTCCCAAACAATGACGAAACTCGCAGCTGAACTATCATAGTACGAGGCATTGGTGGGGAAAAAAAACGATGTAGTGATGAGTGTTTCCCATAACCCGTAGTTTCTCTGCTACAGATCCATCATTTGAACCATGTTAGTTATAATGTAAAGGGCCATATTGATGCTCTAAATTTCTTTGTGCAAATCATCCAATATTAGTTTTGGTAAAGAGATGCACTCATTGTCCATAATAATTGAAATATATGTAAACAGCACATATAGAGCCTGTGTTTTCTTTACAAATATTATTGAGAACATTATATATTCTACTCTAAAACAAAAAAAAAAAGCACTTACAAAAGCTAACACGTATTCTAATATCATATATAAATCATATAAATAAACAATGAGGCTATTTATTAAAAATGAAATTTAATATTTATTATGAAATGAAAAAAAAAAAACACAATATTAATATTAATGATGATGATTATTATTAAGTAGGATATTGTTTATTTATTTAGTTTGAAAAGTCTACTTTTACAATTTGACACAAGCAAACCACTGCATAAATGTTCCAACCAGCAGGCCCATGTCAAATACAGTACAGATACTTAATGAATAAACCACTATAAATTAAAAGCATTACCATATGCTATGTTTTTTGTTTTCACAAGCTTTGGAGACGTAACATAAATTCCGCTTTAAAATAATAGGTCACCTATAGCTTTCGTCATGAGGCTGTGTTCAAAATGACATTAATGTTTTCAAAGTGCACTGCGAAGGGAGCACAATTGTAAACATGAAGATCACTAAAACTGAACTGCAAAAATACTTTGTAAGCAAATTACACCTTAGAGAGATGACTTTAATGCTTTTTTAAACATTCTAAGTTTAAATGTTAATGTTCTAAATTAATAGGGCATAGGGGGGTGAGTGGGAATAGAACTACAGCTCCGGAGGTGTAGTTGCAAGTGCACAAGTTTGCGACGCAGTTTACGAATGCGTTGAAACAATGGATTTGGGAAACGGCAAATCAACGAACTATGTTTGTAACGACGTAACTTGCGACCTTAGTTGGCTAACGATGGTTTTGGGAAACGCACCCCTGATCTTTCAACTTCTTCATCTGATTCTAATTAGGAATTCAGTTTTGAGTTTTGAGCCTGAATGTGAATGAAATCACACTAGCATTATAAATGCAAAACTGCTCACGAATTTCACAGTCAATGACATTTAGAAAAATCTCCACTCAAGATAACTGTAAATAGCTATATGCTAATGTCATGCTCTAACACAAAGCATGACTGAACGAAGGAAGTTTTATGAAGTGGCAGACAAAGGCCACGATTTGTGTACAGCTCTGTGGCTACTGACCTTTTCAGCGCACACAAACTCCCTCACAGCCTCAGACCAAACATTAGACTGCGGTGGAAACTAGAAATGGAGCCAATGAGGCACGATTTCCACATTTCTCAACTTAGATCATCAGGCCTGGAAAGTTAATGCGGTCTGTAGCATCACCTCCAACTTCCATTTGGTGGCTGCGTTTTCACATTAGCGCCACGAGGGCCGCTAGCCTGCACAGACCAGTGCCCTGCGCCAATCTCAGCATTCGCTACATATCAGCGCTGAGGAATTAAGTTACAAGGAGCATCTTATAAAGGTTTTATGGCTTTCACGAGGATAACGGGATCCATTTTGTTTATACATCATGTGTCTTGGTGCATGAAATTGCTTTTTTCCCTCATGTTTCCTGTTACAATAAAACATTAATGTATAGACTCGACTGGAATATTTTAGCAGGAAGAAACGCTGGGACTGGTTATTATGACTGTGGCTGTGAGTGAAGGTTTCACCTCAGGCCAATGACACCACGAACCCCCTGTAATTTGGTTTGTATACATTACAGTGGGGGAATCACATGTATCTATGCCACTTACACTGCTTGAAGCATTGCCATATTACAGTGTAATTGTAGTGGCTTTATTAATAACACAATTAAGGAACAAAACACACCAGACAAACAGACATGAGTCAGTCCAGCTATGCAATAAATTTACTTTGTCTACCTCATTTATATATATATATATATATATATATATATATATATATATATATATATATATATATATATATATATATATATATATATATATATACATATATATACAGTTAAGGTCAGAATTATTAGCCCCCCTTTGAATAGTTTTTTTTTTTTTTCATTTTTAAATATTTCCCAAATGATGTATATAGGGCTATGCAGTGGCACAGTAGGTAGTGCTGTCGCCTCACAGCAAGAAGGTCGCTGGTTTGAACCTTGGCTCAGTTTGCGTTTCTGTGTGGAGTTTGCATGTTCCCCCAGCATTCGCGTAGGTTTCCTCTGGGTGCTCCTGTTTCCCCCACAGTCCAAAGACAGAATTGGGTGGGCTAAATTTTCCGCAGAGTATGAGTGTGTGTGTGAATGCGTGTGTGGATGTTTCCCAGAGATGGGTTGCAGCTGGAAGGGCATCCGCTGTGTACAAACAGGCTGGATGAGTTGGCGGTTCATTCCCCTGTGGTGACCCCAGATTAATAAAGGGACTAAGCCGACAACAAAATGAATGAATGAATGAATGAATGAATGAATATATATATATATATATATATATATATATATATATATATATATATATATATATATATATATATATATATATATATATATTACAAATATTACAAATTACAAATGGGTTGAATTAGTTTAATTGAATATACAAAACAACAACAATAATGTCTTTGTTTTGGTCATTTAACCCACCCATTGCCAGTTTAGCCAATTATATTTTAGCACCCTGGGTTGCCTAGGTGGAAAATAGCATATTTGATCCATTTAGTCAAAACCATGCCTCCATGACCGAATTGCAACCTCCGGTGGACAGTAACATCTTCCAAAATAAGACCTAGATTCCACATGAGGTGTTTATTAATTATCAAAAATATGAATATAACAAACGAAAACATTATTTAAATTTGCAGATATTGGCCTAAATTTGAAAAAAAACTGTTCTTCTCTTTCGGCTTCCCTGTGACTCTCCTGCCAGATGGCCTCGGCTGCAGACAAACCACTTGCCCCAGATAGAAAGATAAGGAGACTCTCTGAAATTCCTGTTCCCCATTACCCCAAACTTTTGTGTGCTTTCACCCACCGGTGTGGGTAGGTGGGTCTGTGGCCAGCGCTCTCTAGGTTTAGGACCAGATGGACATTCTCAAGCCAACGAGCTTTGTGTTACCTTTGTTTGATTTAGATAAAATGAGATTATTATTATTATTATTATTATTATTATTATTATGGGCGGCATGGTTGCTGAGTGATTAGCTCTATTGCCTCACAGTGAGAAGGTCACTGGTTTGACTCCAGGCTGGGTCAGCTGTCATTTCTGTGTGGAGTTTGCATGTTCTCCCTTTGTTTGCGTGGGTTTCCTCCGGGGGTTCAGGTTTAAAGACATGCGCTATAGGTGAATTGAACAAACTAAATTGTGTATGAGTCTATGTGTTTATGTGCTTGGTTGCTGGGCCTTTTTTCCCCTTGATCTTACACTGCCCCAATTTAAGGATAATGTGAGAGAGGCCTCTCTCTTCCCAAATGTATCTTATTTGTTTTGTCTTAAAGTTGGACAAAAACTATATTTAATATGAAAATATTTCTTCCATTGCATTCTGTTGCTTTTATTTAGCACAATTTAAACCAGGTTTAAATCAGCCTTTAGGCTCGATAATCATTAACCTGACAGTGTAGTCAATTTGGGAACCTGCGCTTGCGTGTGTTTTGAACCAAGAGTGCAATACTTAGTTCAGCCACTGGGTGTCAAACTCACATACTGCACATATTAAGTATGTTTTTTACTTAATGTGTTATTTATTAGTAACTTTAGTTATTAGTTATTAGTTACTTTATATTATTTATTAGTAAATAATTGCAGGTATTTACAGACTACACCTATTTTAAGTATCTGCTCACACAGAAAAAAGCTATCTGGAAGATCGAGATTGTGCAGGTGAAAGACAATCAACATGAGGCCAGAAAGATTAATGAAAACATGCATGTAGCTTTGTCACATTTAAACAACAGCACAAAGGCAACAGTCAGTGATGCATTGTTTGACATGAAGGCTAATTACAGTCTATGTCCACATCTGTAAATACCGCTTTATCCTACTGCATGGCATCATTTGCAAAAACAGACACACACAAATTGAAACCCAAAAGCAGTTTTAGGTCTTATGTGACACATTATGATACGAGGCGCCTGAAATGTGGGCACTTTTATGTTTATTCATGATAGTAAGTAGTGTTGTACCAGTGTCTCTGAATAATTTAAAAAAGTGTCTCAATGAAGAAATCTCCACACATCAGAGGAGATCTGCTTTCTGAGAGACAGCATGCTTTGTGTTACCTTTGTTTGATTTAGATAAAATGAGATTATCATCATCATTATCATCATCATTATTATTAGAATTATTATGGACGGCACAGTGGCTCAGTGGCTTAGCACTGTCACCTCACAGCTAAAAAGTCACTGGTTCGATTCCCCTGTCCACTGTGTGGAGTTTGCATGTTTTTCCCTTGTTCGCATGGGTTTCCTCTGATTACTCTTGAATTAAATAAACTAAATTGGCGTGAGTGTGTGTGAATGCAAAATTATGTGGGTGTTTCCCAGTAAAGGCTTGCTTATACTTCTACGTTGAGAAATTGCCGTGACCCACTGTTAATTTATACTTCTTTATGCTGTTTGTGTTGCTCTAGAATAACATTTGAAATGCTAGCTGGCAGTAGGTTTTATGTTCCTCTGTGTCGAGTTTCTTTATGGGTGTTTTGTTTTTTCTGAACGCTACCTTAATGTACAAGTAGCTAAAACTCGCTTATTCAGAGGTGGGAACTGGTAGATATGTAACAACTTCAATCATAAAGGCAAACACAAAACAAAAGTCTCCATCTGTATTAATCCTTCCCAGGACTCGACACTTGTAAACACTTACTCCATCAGGCTCGTGGCTCTCAGCACCGCCCACATTCGTCACTGTCAAAATCACCTGCGATCCAGGCTTGTAGATCAATCTGTCAACATATGGACTTCAAATCCTGTCATGCACCACACAATCACACCTGCTCCCGTCTTCCTTACCTTACTGTGCTAGACCCTTGCTTTGTTTTATTGTTTATTCCTGTCCGCTGCCTGCCTTTGACCATCTGCATGTTTATTGACCATGACTTTGGATTGCCTGTTTGCCCGTGTTGACCATTGCTTGCCTGACCATTCTATCTAAAGCTTTCCCATCACATTACAGTTACAGCTACAAAGCTGACCAATCACAGACCTTGCCATATGCGTCATATCGATGCGTAGTTACATTTTTTTGTGACGGTGTCAGCTACAGTGAGGGGTCTGTGACCGCTGCGCCAGACCATACATGTGCACAATATCAGGATTATTGTTAATATTAATATTATTTGTAGTGACATTTTAATAATTTAATTTTCATCATATACTATATAAATAAACTATAAATTATATTATATGATAGTGTTTTTTTAACTAAAATTAAACTCATGAATGACCACCCATTCAACACAGCAAAAATGCTGGCTTCCAAACAATCGATTAGGTTTTAAGTTGAATGATTACATAATGATTATACAAAATTAAGAGAATTGAACAAAAAATAATTAAATTATTCCCCAGATAAAACCCTTAAGAATTGTGTTCCTGCGTTCATTTTAAATAAGTAGTTTAAACGAACATCAAAACACAACCTATAGTTGAAATCAGAATTATTAAACCCCAGTTGAACTTTTATTCCTTTTTTACATATTTCCCAAATTATGTTTAACAGAGTAAGGGAATTTTCACAGTATGTATGTTAATATTTTTTTTATTCTGGAGAAAGCCTTGTTTGTTTTAATTTGGCTAGAATAAAAGCAGATATATATTTTTAAACCATTTTATGGTCAAAATGATTAGCCCCTTTAAGCTATTTTTGTTTCGATAGTCTACAAAAGAAACCATCGTTATGCAACGACTTGCCTAATTAACCTATTTTGCCTAGTTAACTTAATTAACCTAGTTAAGCCTTTAAAAGTCACTTTAAGCTGTATAGAAGCGTCTTGAAAAATATCTAGTAACATATTTACTGTCATCATGCATCATCACTTTTATTGTTGTTGTTGTTGTTGTTTTTATTTGTTTTATTATTTTTTTCTATATAGGTGTTAATATATTTTTATATTTTAATAATTTATAAAATAATTATGGGCGAAGCAATGGCGCAGTAGGTAGTGCTGTCGCCTCACAGCAAGAAGGTCGCTGGGTCGCTGGTTTGATCCTCAGCTCAGTTGGCGTTTCTGTATGGAGTTTGCATGTTCTCTCTGCGTTCGCCTGGGTTTCCTCCGGGTGCTCCGGTTTCCCCCACAGTCCAAAGACATGCGGTACAGGTGAATTGGGTAGACTAAACTGACTGTAGTGTATGAGTGTGTGTGAATGAGTGTTTGTGGATGTTTTCCAGAGATGGGTTAATGCTGGAAGGGCATCCTCTGCGTAAAAACCTGCTGGATAAGTTGGCGGTTCATTACGCCGTGGTGACCCCAGATTAAAAAAGGGACTGAGCCGACAAGAAAATGAATGAATGAATAAAATAATTATATAAATAGCTGTAATTTATTTTTATATTATTTGCATTTAATAAATTAAGTTAAACTCATCATTGACCACTCATGCAAAGTCACAATCTACTTGTTTCTTTACAGTGTTTTCTGTGACATCTTTGTAGCTGAAATCTTTGAAATGCAATGTCATTTCTTCAGCAGAAATCTAGCAATGTGCGTCTGTTTAATTGATTTGTGCCTCCAAAGAATTAAGGCTGCAGGGAGATTAATTTGCCTACTTTGAAGTCTTGGAGTGAACGCTCCCTTACATATTAACTCATGTTTACCTCTAAATGCTCATGAATGACAAAAAAAAAAAAAGTGTTTGAGGACACACATGGAAATCCAAGAAGATTTGGCTGAATGTGTGCTTTTACACGCATCGGTGTAAAAGATATCAAAGAGAACACGTTCACTGGGAGACGCTACGACTGCTACTAATTTCCATGGGACAAGGAATGAGTTGGAAAAAGACAATATATACAGGGGTGGGCGAGCAAAACACATCTTCAGAGGACATACCAAGAAGGATTAAAGTGATGCAGATGAACATCAAACCGTGTCGAGGGACTTGTGTTTTTGCGAGGGAACATGAAAAAGAGCTTCCTGATAGCGAGGCCTCTTGGCCCATTATGGCATCTCTCTCATCGAATTTTAACGAGCTCTCCAACAGCGGTAGTTTTTGTCTTACCGCTCTTACGGATGACTTTAATGTGCTCCCGACTCTCTGCTGCTAGAAAAGAGACAGCCTCTCTGCTTGAGTTTAACAAACTCGCCTTTACTGAGTCCGCCCCATATACATAACAACAGCAACACTATCATGAAGACGTTTATTCCTTACCGTCAAAAACTTGTAGCTGCAATTCCAAGCGATATGCCACAATATTTGCATTTGTTTTTCTTCATAGCTTGATGCAGGATCTAGAGTTGCATTGAATGTCTTTGCAAGCCAAACTGTATGCCAGAACAGTTTACATAAAATTACACCTAGTTAAATATAAAAATGGGCAGCTGTGGCTTTATGGTTAGAAAGTTGGACTTGGGATTCAAAGGTCAAAATTTAGGGTCAAATTCATCTTGCCCCAGATGTGGTTTGGAGGCAGAGACTTATATTCAGCGGATGCCCTAGATTAAAGCAAATTTGAACAGACTTAATTTTCGTCCTGAGGCAAAATTATTTTTATTATAATTTTAGTGATCTGCATGAGGTAGGTCAATTTATTTTTATGCTTTTGATGAAGTAGCATTCAACTTAACCGTTTCTCCATGCTTCTCTGGTAATGTCTTTAAATAAATAATATTTTAAGACCTATTTAATTATTCAATTATTATTTATGTACAATAATTAAGACATAAAACTAGAAAGTAAAGTGTAATCAACAACGAAAATGGAAATAAAAAAAAACTGTACATGAAAAAGCTTATTTATTACTTATTACCTATAACTTTAAAATAACAAACACTGTACATGTCTCCATATTTAGGCTAAAACACTGTTTTATTTATTTATTTATTTATTTATTTATTTATTTAGGTCTACTTATACTTTCATTTTAGTTGTCTTTTATTTCTTTAATGTTACTTTCCAAAATGAATCCTCATTTCACTTAACAAGTTTACAATGATAATAAAGCTTGTTAACAAGTTTTTAATGATTAATGAAGGAACGATAATGCTTTGTTTCATGATGTCATCTACATTAACAAGTAGGGTATTTACAGTGTATATTTCTGTCCGTTCGCATCCCGTGCATTTGTGCCCTCTGGCGGCATAGTCACAAACTGCGGTTATACCTAAAAACACGTTCTTAATCGTTTAGTGCGGCAGCGGTGCCACTTGCGCCAGTAATGCTCCTTTTAAAGTGTCACCCACTGTATCTTTAAATCATTTTTGTCTATGTAATAAAGATTTGGATCTAATCTTTGACTTAAATTTTTATTGTATTGCCAGAAAAAAAAATGCACCTATCAGTTAATCATGTAAAATTCATTGCCTTTTCTTCATCCTTGACTAGATGGCTGATTCTTCTCTGGTGAAAAAAAGCAAGGCCACCATCCCAAACACGGGATATTAGACACATTATCAAATTTTAAACTTGAGCACCTTACGTATGCCATCCGAGACTCTACAAGAAGGTTCTACGAGGTTTGGCAGTTTTTTCTATCCTACATTTAATCTTCAGAGGCTACTATATTCTAATTGAAAGTGAATCCCCACCAATTATCTTTTAATTGTAATATATTTTATTTTTTCATTATATAGTTATTTTTCATCTCTCCTTTATGTGATGTGAGTATCTTTGTAGCTATGTACTGTGTTAATATGTTGTTCAATATGTGTGTTGTGGACAACATAGGTTCATTCTGAAAACATAGATCTATATGTTTCAGGAGATTGCAAAATATGTAGTCAAAAGTACATATGGCTGCATGTAATAATTTAAATGAGTGCTATTGGGCAATTTGATGCCATTCATTTTCGCACTTATCAGCTGACCTCTTACCTCTGTAGGACAGCTTTTCTGCTGTGCCCAGTTTGTCCCGATAGCTCGCCATATATTGGTGGGCTTGAGACGCAGAGAGGAGTTGACCACAATGACGGGGTTCGAGTCTGGTGAAGAACGGTTTCAGAAAGCAGGTAAGACAAAAACAGAATCCAAAAAAAAAAATACAATAAACAAGTAAATGACAGGGTGAGAATGTGGTAAAATCGGAAAATGTGGTATAAGTCAGACAAGGGCTTTTCTTTTTCTGGATTGCTTTTGAATAGTGTTGGTTGGGTTTATGGAAGGGGGTGGGTGGGTCAGTCGATCAGTCAGTCATTCAGTCAGTCAACAGCGGCCTCTGGTAGATTTACAAGAGAACAGCAGGCGCGAATGGCACTGAAATTTGAGATCTCAAAAAGTGTATACAGCGCCCTCTGGTGGATTCGTGAAAACAAAGACTGCAAAAAATAAAAAATAAAAAATGTAGCTTTTATAGGAACGTATTTGGTGTTCTCCAGAAATGTGTATATAGTACATGTATACATTTCCAATGAGTCTGGGTAGGTTGTGGATAAAATTAGTCATGTGGTTGTGATTATTAAATACCATTAAAAAATCTATAAAAATATTTGAATATGGGATTTAAAGGTCACAGATTTAAATCCCTGCCCTAGCAGGGATTGTTGGTGGGGAGGGTAAATAAATATCGTTCTCAATACCAGAGCTGAGGTGATTTCCTTGAGCAAGTTACCAAAGCCCCAACTGCTCCCCAGGCAGCCCACTGCTCCAGGTGTGAGTTCATTTGTGTAAGTAGCTTTTTAGATAAAAACATCTGCTAAATACATACATGGAAATGTAAAATGGTCACCAAGTAGGGTTGAGCTTGGTTAGTACCTGAATAGGAGAAAATATGTGAAAACTATGAGGCTGCTGGAAGGGGTGCTGGTTAGGTCAGCAGGGTTTGGAGCAGGTTCTAAGGGCTCATTGGTGGACTGGAGTGAGTTCTGGAGGATCATGAGTGTAGGAGCAGTGTGCAGGACAAACATACAGGATGATGATACTCATAACTGGATGACAGACCTGTTGTAGAGATGGCTAAGAGGATGGAGGGGTCTGGCTGCCAAGATGGCCAAGATTCAACATGGCAGCTGTAGTAGGACAAGTTTCTGGATAGACGGTCAAGGATTGTGACAATGAAATTTGAAATGAAATGTAATGAAATTCAAGAAATTACGATTATAATTGCAATGAAAAACAAAGCATTAATTACAACATAAGCAAAACGAAAATTACATATGAATAAACACACACTCACTCATTCTCCTACAGCTTTCTGTTCGGCTGCTGAGACTGCAGCTTTGCACAAGACACTGACTCCCCTAAGGCTTTCTGTTCCGCCGCTGAGACTGCAGCTCTGCACAAGACGTTTGGCCAGCGGAGAAATTAAAATGTTCATGCCCAACTGAGTCTGGTTTCTCTCAAGGTTTTTTTTTTTTCACTTTTGCCAAATGGTGAAGTTTTTTTTTTCCTCTCCGCTGTTGCCACTAGCTTGCATGGTTTGGGATCTGTAGAGCTACGCATCGATGGATTGCTCTCCAGTGTCTAGACCCTCAGTAGTGATAATTAAACCACACTGAACTGAGCTGAACTAAACTTAAACACTACAAAACTCAACTACACTGATCCAATTTACTATGACCTTTTATGTGAAGCTGCTTTGACACAATCTACATTGTAAAAGCGCTATACAAATAAAAGTGAATTGAGTTGAATTGGCCAAAACCGAATGAGCCACCAATTACTCTTGCACATGTTTTATATGGTGAATGACCTTCCAGCTGCAACCCAGCTCTAAAAGTACACTAATTTGTGAACCCCTAGTGCTGGGAAACACAAATATACTCTCGCATTCACACTAAACAAGGTAATGCTTTAGTTTAAGTAACAAATCAGAACACTTACTACTGGCTTATTAACTGCCTATTATTGGGATGTTAACAGTTTATCAGCACTTATAAAGTATGATCATGTTTTACATCCCTAATCTTACCCAAATACCTAAACTCAAGTACTGTACTACCTTAATAATTAATAATATTCAACTAATTAGTAGTTTATTGAGCTAAAAATCTTTGTCAGTGGTTTGTTAATAGAATGAGATGTACATTAAAATAAATTGAGACCTAAAACAAAACAATGACAAATATAAACAAAGCAAAACATCTGTTATGAACTTAGACATGACCTTAATGACTGACCCTAGTTCTCTAGCTTCTCTGCCTGAGTTTAACAAACTCACCTTTACAGAATCCCAGTGTCCATTTGAAGCACTATAACTGAGCCTCTTTTCTGAAGTTATGACATCTTTCTCTGCTTTCAAAGGTATCTCTGCTTCAAATCCAAGTGATATGCCATAATCTGGCCCAGAATGACCTTTAACAGAACCATGGAGAATTACTCATAAATTGTGCAGGGCTGGGTGGTTTTAGTTGTGAAGACGATGTGAAAGTATGTATTGAACCCTTCCCTTCTGTGTGCACAATTATTCGTATTGTAGCATAACTATCACAATAAGGCTTACAGGCTATTTTGCAAATGCTATAAGGCAAGGCATACAATTTCTCCTCCACTTACTTCACACAGAAAATGCTTGAGTGTATTGTGTGGGTGAAAACAGAAGCAATTAATTCCACACCAGTTTACCAAAGTAGAGGATGCCTTAAAACAGTGGCTTTCTCCTCATATCGTGTAACTTGGCAGAGAGTGTGCATTCTGTCTCGAAAGCGCTCATGCTCAGACAGAAAGCACGAACCTGAAATTCTAACATGTAAACAACAGATAATAGCTCCAAACTAAGTTTGATGCTAGATTATCTGTTTTTCTTTCCCGTTTTTATTTTTTATTTTTATGGAAAACCTTTTAATTATTGCATAAAATAGTATTTTATGAGAGATATTTTCAATAGAACTCCCTTGCAAAAAAGAAAGAAAAAAAAAACAGCCAGCAATACTTGATCAAGGTTATGTATGACGTATGTATGTTGTATAATGCACACTGTATCATTTATTATATATATATATATATATATATATATATATATATATATATATATATATATATATATATATATATATATATATATATATATTGCACATTTTATAAATGAATATAGTGAAATCCATCATGTCGTACGGTAAGACATTCCAACACAATCTCTTTTTGATTTAGTGGCTAATACAAATTTATTCATATCATTCTCAGTCGTACATTTTAGAATGATTTGCTTATCCCCAATGAGGGGTAGGGTGTTTATATGAATGAAATAGTATACTAATATTAAAAGAAAAAAAATTATAAATTGGCCACTTTTCTGACAATAAGTCAAATGTTTAAGTTTCTTTGTGGGATCTGGGTGGATATTATGTTTTGATTTATTTTACTTTGTTTTTACGTGCAGAATAATGGAAGTATGGATGATGACAGAATTATCATTTTTGTATCAACTATTTTAACAATTTGATCTCTATTTTATTTTGACTTTTTAAAAAACTTGTACATGTTGTGTGCCTCATACGGGTTTTGCTCTTAACAATCTAGACGAATAGCTTCTACAAAGTGCCAGAGTGTATACTTACACACACATTACCCACTAATGTTATGTTTCTGAAAACACATCCCTATACACATTTTTGGAGATTACGAATAATGTAGCCAGAGAAAGGTCTGGTGCATTTCGTTTTTAAAACAATTGCTATGGGATGGTATGATGCTGTTCCTTTTCATGCTAGAAGCTGACCCGGGGTTTCTGCAGGTTTCACAGATAAATGTAAGAATTTTTAAGACATTTTAAAACCTTTATGAATGCAATTTAGACATAAAGTGTTAAACACAAAGGAATTTTTCATATGGTCCAGATGGAAAAGATTTTTTATTTGCCATATGAAAAAAAAACTATAATAGTTAAATACATTTACTAATTTAATAATACATTAATAATACAATATATATATATATATATATATATATATATATATATATATATATATATATATATATATATATATATATTTTTTTTTTTTTTTTTAGATTTTATTTCTTAGCAAAATATTTAAAATATTCTGTAAAAGCAAGCAAGCTTTTTCTGTATTTACACAATCTTTTTTCCAACTTAAACTTTCTTTAAAATGAAATAAAAAAAAATAATGGCTTTTTTTAAACGTTTTAAAACTATAATAAACTAAATCTATGCACAACAATCTGTCCAGGCCGGTGTCCTCAGCAATAAATACATGGAGCACTTTTAAACAAATGTTATTGTAAGGAAAATAATTAAACCATTATTATAAATAGAGTAAAAAATAACTTTTTAAAATAAAAAGTTCAAAGCGAGATGAATTGTTGGCGATTGTATGTGTTTTGGCCTGAATAGGTAGCAAAAGTATGTCACCGTACCTTGCGTTCTTGCTACCATCCTCTATTTAGTGTTACAGATCACCTTTCTCACCTGCTTTTATTTGCAGTCACAGGAACACCAGTCATTTCGGCTAGTACTTTCCACCAGTTTCTCATTCCCTTTTTCCCCATTTATAGCACGTCATTTCCCTTCATGTTTGTCAGTATGTTGTCGCTCGTGTGTCTGTGTGAAGCATTCTGTTACTCACCCTGTATCTGTGTCCAGGACTTCCAGTGAGCGAGCGTCCCGTTATTGTGGAGTTTTTTCTTTGATGTTTCCCCAGCATTCACCCAACTGGGCTACCTTTGTTTTGTTGCTTTTCCTGAGACCCTTTACTTGAATAAAGACTTTGTTTTCTCTGCATTTGAGTTCACCTCTTTGCTCATGACAGGAACATACAGACCATCATGGACTCAGCAGAGGATGTTGATATTCGCCGAGCGCTCGCCCAACAAGGCGCATTGCTGGGCTGACAACAGGAGGAGATCGCAGCCTCCCACCAAGCGTTTGCGGAGCTGTCCCAACAGCTAGCTACGCTTGCCGAGTGCCTCAATCAGCTGCAGCTTGCTCTCTCGAATCCTCCTGCAGCTCTCCCTATTTCTCCAGCAGCTCTTCCTCCAGCAGCTCTCCCGGATCCTCCAGCGGCGGCTTTGTCGGAGCAGGCTATAACCACTCCATGACAGGCCGAACCTCGACTAAACCCACCTGCTGCTTACTCTGGTGAGCCCAACTCTTGTCGATCTTTTCTGTCCCAGTGTTCCCTCACCATGTCACTCCAGCCATCTTGCTTTCCCACAGAGACTTCCAGGGTAGCCTTTAATATAACTCTCCTGACTGGCCGGGCCAGAGAATGGGGGACGGCGATATGGGATAACAAGAATGAATGCTGCAACTCATTTAAAGCCTTCTCTGACGAACTCAAAAAGGTGTTCAACCCTTCCCCGCTGCAGACCGAGACTACGAGAGCATTAGCGGCACTTCAACAAGCGGACCGATCAGTGGTGGATTATTCCATCAAGTTCCGCACCCTGGCGGCAAACAGCAGCTGGAATGCCAAGGCTCAATGGGACCACTTCCTTCACGGCTTGGCGGAGTACATTAAAGACGAGATTTTCTCGCTCGAGCTGCCGTCCAGTCTCGATGGGCTTATCGATCTCGCCATCCGTGTTATCAACCAGCTCGTGCTCAGGGCGCATCATCGCAGAGGCGGAGTCAAGGAGTTTTCACCTAGTAACAACAGTGCGCTGGATGTACTCATGTCACAACAGCCTGAATTTTCGTAGGAGGAGCCGAAGGAAGAGCTCGTTTGTCGGCGACGGAGCGACGCTTCCGCATTTCTAACCGCCTCTGCCTTTACTGCGGGGGAGCGGGGCATCAGGTGGCCGCGTGCCCTGTCAGAGAGCGAAGTAAGCCATCTAAGGGCGGAGTTACAGTGAGCACCATGAACACACGTGCACTGCCCAGGGGTCGGGCGTCGCTCCAAGCCTGGTTAAATGTTAAGGGTCTTGTTAAGCAGGTGTCTGCCCTTATTGATTCTGGTGCGGAAGGGGACTTTATGGACTTAGACTTGGCTAAACGACTGGGTATTTCTAGGGTCGCTCTGGATAACCCCATTTCAGCCAAAACACTTTGCGGCTCTCACCTAGCTGTTATAACCCACTGCACTGTTCCCCTCACACTCACATTTTCAGGTAATCACGTGAAGCAGTTACAGTTTCTCCTCATTCACTCTCCCACGGCTCCACTAGTGTTGGGTCACACCTGGCTGGTCAAGCACAACCCTCATATTGATTGGGCTCTTAGCTCTGTATCTTCTTGGAGTCCCTATTGTTTGTCTCAATGTCTTGGTTCTGCATGTTCTCCCTTTTTCTCTCATTCTATGTTGCAGGAGGAGGTGAGCGTGACTGGCGTACCTGTCGCTTACCATGATTTGAGAGCGGTATTCATTAAGTCCCGGGCTTCATCGCTTCCTCTTCACCGCCCGTACGACTGTGCTATTGACCTATTACCCGGAACTTCTCCACCTAGGGGGCATCTATACTCTCTGACTAGACCCGACAGGGAGGCCATGGATAAATACATCCACGATTCTCTAGCAGCAGGTATTATACGTCCTTCTTCCTTTCCAGCTGGGGCGGGGTTTTTTTTGTGGAGAAAAAAAGATGGATCTCTGCGCCCCTGCATTGATTATCGGGGTTGAATGATATAACGGTAAAGAACCGTTATCCATTGCCACTGATGTCATCAGCCTTCGATCTCCTGCAGGGGGCAACCATCTTTACTAAATTAAATTCACCGGCGGTGTTTTGGGCAGAATTCTGCCGACAGCTGGGGGCGACGGCTAGCCTTTCTTCTGGGTACCACCCACAGACCAACGGCCAGGCCGAACGAACTAATCAGGATCTGGAGAGGGTCCTGCGTTGCGTTGCGTCAGGGGAACCGTCATCTTGGAGTTCCAGGTTAACCATGGTCGAATACGCTTATAACTCCCTCCTGGTCTCGTCTACGAGGTTGTCCCCCTTCCAGTGTTGCCTAGGCTACCAGCCCCCTCTATTCCCTTCCCAAAAACCTGACGCCATTGTTCCCTCCACGCATTTGTTCATTAAGAGATGCCTCCAAACATGGAGGATCGCCAGACAAGCCCTTATCCGGACTGGCGATAGGAACAAGGCATCTGCGGACTGCCACCGTTCTGTGCCCCCTCATTACGTGTGTGGTCAGAAGGTTTGGTTGTCATCTAAGGACATTCCCCTTAGACTTCCCTCACGTAAATTGAGACCCAAATTCATCTGACTTTTTCCCATTACCAAGGTGCTCAGTCCTGTAGTGGTTCGACTCAAATTAAGCCCCTCAGTTCAGTAATATTCACCCAGTCTTTCATGTGTCTAAAATCAAACCTGTTATTCGCTCCCCACTGCAGCCCTTAACCTCTGCCCCCCCGCCTCCCAGGCTGGTTGAGGGTGCACTTACATACTCAGTGCGCCATCTCCTGGATGTGAGGAGGAGAGGTAGAGGTTATTAGTATTTGGTAGACTGGAAGGGTTATGGTCCGGAGGAGAGATGTTGGATCCCAGCTCGGGATATTCTGGACCGTTCTCTCATTGACCAGTTTCATCAGGTCCATGGTGAGTCTTCAGGGAACGCCAGGGGGCGTTCTTGAAGGGAGGCGTACTGTCACCGTACCTTGCGTTCTTGCTACCTTCCTCTATTTAGTGTTACAGATCACCTTTCTCACCTGCTTTTATTTACAGTCACAGGAACACCAGTCATTTCGGCTAGTACTTTCCACCAGTTTCTCATTCCCTTTTCCCCCATTTATAGCACGTCATTTCCCTTCATGTTTGTCAGTATGTTGTCGCTTGTGTGTCTGTGTGAAGCATTCTGTTACTCACCCTGTATCTGTGTCCAGGACTTCCAGTGAGCGAGCATCCCGTTATTGTGGAGTTTTTTCTTTGATGCTTCCCCAGCATTCACCCAACTGGGCTACCTTTGTTTCGTTGCTTTTCCTGAGACCCTTTACTTGAATAAAGACTTTGTTTTCTCTGCATTTGAGTTCACCTCTTCTTTGCTCGTGACAAAGTAAATTTAAGACTTTTTAAAGCCTAAAATTTGAATTTTGAGATTTAAGACTCTTTAAGACCCCGCAAGAAACCCTTTGACCAAATGTGAATGACTTTTACATTATTACCGGTTTGTCCAGTTGCTCACAGCATACGTCGGAGGATTTGAGACACACATCAAAGTTGATCGAGTCTGTCGAAGAACAGTTCCAGAAAGCAGGTAAGATCAAACTAAAAGCCAAAAAAAAAAAAAAAAAAAAAAAAAAAAAAAAAACAAGTAAATAACAGGGTGAGGATGTGGTAAAATCTGAGAATGTGGTAAAAATCAGGCAGTTGGGAAGGCTTTTCTATTTATGGATTGCCTTTAAAAACACTGTTTGTTGGGTTAAGGGAAATGGGTGATTTGGCCTAAAACAAAAAAAATTGATTCATTGAACATTTTAGCTCGATTTTGATTAATGATAATAACAATTATTTAAATCATTTATTTCATTTTTTGTTGTGTATGGTTTACTGACTGGTTTTGTACAGTAAACATGCTATAATTGAAGGAAACGCCCTATCTACTGTCTATGATTACCTTACGGAACATCAACGTTGAACAGCTGAAATTAAAACACACATTGCCTTGTCACATTCTTATATAAAAAAAAAAAAAACTGAAAATAAATAACTTGTATTTTTGGAAACAAAATAATTTATTTTAAACTTTTTTCATATTGAAAGTATCTCTACTAAATAAAATAACTCTTACATACCCTGTAAATAATATTTTAAATTGCATTTATTGCATCTTCTGTAAACAAATATTTGAAAGTGAATAATAATTTCTTTGAAATGGAAAATATGCCATCTCAAGGCATTTCTGGCATCAATCATTGTAAATGTAATGCAAATGTGTGACGTATAGTAACAATTTAATGAAGTCTGTGCAGGACCCGTGCATTCAACACAGAAGTATAAATCAGCCTTAACATAGCGAGGTCACATAACTCTACACGGGAAATAGGGAAAAGTATGGAAAGTAACTAAAACAATTAACCTGGAAAAATTTGATTGATTCTGATTGTCGATTTCGATTACTTTTCGATTAATCGCACAGGCCTACCAATTGGTGCTGTTAATAACACTACCTGTTAGATGTAGGGAAGGAGAAGGGTGGGTCAACTGATTGGTCAGTCAGTCTTTAAGTCAGTCAGTTCATAGCGGGCACTGGTGGATTTACACGAGAACAAAAACTGCACAAACGTCCCTCCTGGGATGTATTTGGCTCTCCAGAAATGTATAAAGGGGTGTGAAATCAGAACCTGGTTTGAATGTTACCAAGCCTTTAATATCAAACACTGTTTTGATTGTTGTCCACAGGTCAAACTAAACTAACCTGTGGTCAATTTTTAAAATGCAACCCACTTTTTTAATGACCAAGCTATTCTAGGAATCACATTTCTGAAGAAGTACAACTGAGTTAAATATAAATGAAGACACTGTCCATTCTCTATGGCTGTGATGACAGTTTGGGAACTACGTTTGCGTTTTTGAAAGTGTTTTTTGCCACAAAACAGGTTATCAATCATGTCACAGGAACGAGCTTTAGAAAATGTTGAATAACACAAGCTTCTTTATCTCTATGTAAATATTATGCTAATAGAGCTGAACTAGTAATCTTAGATGCTGCGCTGCTTTTCATAGCCAACAAAGGAATGAAAAGGCGAAATGCGTCGGCTGCCTCATGCTATATGGAAGCCGACAGAACTGTGGCGACACATGATTGATGAGGTAATCCATCTGTAGGGTTATCAGTACAGAGCAGTTCTGTTGCGTCTTTTCATACAAGCAAAACCCACCTCGCAGCTTTTTCTTCCTCTTCCTCCCTTTCATTTTCTGTCTTTTGCACTTTCCCTGGGCAAACAAACAGAGCGGTGCAGATGCCATTGTGTTCATAAAGCTTTGGAAGGCTGTTATCTAAAATAAGGCCCAATTTATTGATTTTGCGCCCCCAGTGGGCTGTTCAAGGGTCAGTGTTATTCAGGGCTTTACTCAGACCAGTAGAGGATCAGTCTGGCGGCATATTTTCCTGAAATGTTGGATTATGATGCTCTTTATAAGAACTATAGTCATTTTTTTGATTAATGTATTGTTGAAAATATCTGAAAATATTGTGCACTTTATTAAATACTAGGTACTTGATGGGCTGAACTTAGTAAGGTGCTGGAAATGTTTTATTATTCCATATTCACATGATAATAGTGATAATATTTTTTGTTGACTGCACATCCAGGATGTGAATCTCTGTCTCCAAAAGATGACCTTAAACGTGACTTACTGGACTGGAGTCTATTGATTGTGGAGGTCATTGAGTTTAGCAAACTCTTTGTCCTGTTCCTCAGTCTGAGATGCTTCACAGTGCACATTATCCTGCTGGAAGTAGACACAAGATAGTACACTGTGGTCAAAAGGAATAAAAATAAAAATGATTACCACCAAATGATTGCAATGAAGGCTCAGTGGTTAGCACTGTCACCTCACAGAAGGAAGATTGCCAGCTTGAGTACCTAAATTGACTGTAGTGAATGAGTGTGTGTGTGTGAATGTAAGAATGTATGGGTGTTTCCCAGTACTCGGTTGTGGCTGGAAGTGCATCCGTTGCATAATAACATATGCCAGAATAGTTTTCAGTTCATTCTCTTGGGGTGAGCACTGATAAATTAGGCTCTCAGCCAAAGAAATTTAATGTATGATTGTCATGATTGGAGTCGACAGTGCACAAGTAGTGCAGCTTCTGATAGCGATTGACTACAGCCTGTGATATCGCTGTGAATAAAACACTTAAATTAACCATGGCTTAAAATAGGTAATCCTTCCTTCACAACTAAAAACATACTTTCTTGGTGCGAGTCCTGCACAGCCCTGATGTGACTTGCTTATCCTACAGTTAGGTACCATTGATGGGCTGCTCTCATGCATGCTCTACCATGAGAAGTAGCCATATACATTACATCCTTAAGGGCCAATAGCTCCGAACATTTGAGAAGAGCTTTTTAAAAATGGTTTTCTTTTGGCAGAGAGCATATAACTCGCTGTTAATGGGCCTGCCAGCTGTTTGATTTTTTGATGGAGCGCTCTGTGCGCTTGAAGGGGATAACAGTCAAGTCTGCCTGGAAAATGTGGCAGACGTCATGTATGCAGAAGCCACCAAGACCATTGATACAGTGGTTGCCTAGCAATATAAAAAGTGCAACACACTGCTTTATTCCAAAGTCAATTATCAGAGCAGTGTGCTGCACCTCACTTTTCAAAACTAAATAAATCGGTCCCTTAGTGCATGTCCACCGAAGAGTTTATCTGTTGTTGTCAATGAAAGGGGCACTTTTTATAAACTCCAGCAGTGTAGCGAGGCACTGAGCATGCATTTTACACTTATATTTGAGCGCTCAGCATTTTTAAAAAGCTCCAACAGTTGGAGAAGCATTTATAGCTAAGCATTTTTAGAAGAGCACTGTTGATTTTCAGAGCTTCAGTGGACAATCATGCTTAATGACCAACCAGAAACAAAAATGTTCTGAAACTAGAACAAATACAAAAATGTCTGACACAAAAATACAGAAATCAACTCTGTTAATAAATATGAAGGCAGATTCTGCATGATATTCTCATTTAATTGAAATTATGTCATTTTACTTTATTTTATAGTTTCTTTGTTACATGTTCCATGTACCTAATAGAGTATTTGCAATTCATTCTTTCATTTGTTCGTTCATTCGTTCGTTCATTCATTTATTTTTATTTCAGCTTAGTCTTTGTAGTTTAACTTTGCAGTTTATTTTACATAATTACAAGCACCTAGCCCTGGACCTAACCATCATTCTAAAACTAATTAAACAGTAAATACTGTAAGTGGCTAATTAACCCTTATGTGCTGTTGAGGATGTTTTAATCCACTCTGGTGTGATTTTAAGCCTTAATTTGTTTTTAGCTAGCAGAATGCTTTTTGGTGACAAATCTTATTTTGAGACATATTTTGGGAAAATGCATTGAATAAAAAAATAAATTAATTAACTAAACACTCTGGGCAAATTTACTACCCTTTTTTATGTTAGGGATAAAAACATCTGCTGCTGAAAAAATGCATCAGGTAATTTTTGTTTTACATTTTTTTTGTATAAATCTGTTAATCAACCTCTGTTCTGATCAAAATTAATAAATAGTTACAAAAATTACAGGATTCTTTTTAATCAATTTATTGCCAAATTCATAAATGATGTCACTGATTTGGTGAAGAACAAAAACACACACAAAATGACTTATTTTCAATATAAAAAGTAATTGTGGACTGATTTTTATTTTTCTTACCTTATAACAAAGTCTTGGACATGTGAAAAAACATTGCTTTTAATGCATTAATTTTCACTTTTTCTGGCTTATTTACTGTTAGTGGCTGTTTTTGCCTTATTGACCTCCATTATAACCGAATCTTTCAGATTGCAAAACCATGACACCATATAATGATCCATTTTTTGATTGTTGTTGGTTTTTCCTATTGGGAAGAGGTAAAAATTTGTCATTTTTACTGTTGATCATCAGTTAGCATCATTAACCCTTAGATAGGCCTGTGCAAAAAAAAAAAAAAAAAAAAAGGCTATAATAGAAGTCAATTGGGCAAGCCACCAACAGTAAATTAGAGAGAGAGAGAGAAAAAAAAAGAAAATCTAACAAGGCATCAATGTCAAGCCAATGTTGTTCCTAATGTTTCACATGTTCAAGACTGTAATAAAAGGTATAAAAAAAATCCAGTCTACATTCACTTTTTATATTGAAAACACATAATTTTGCGTTTTTTCCCCCCACCAAGTCAGTGACATTATTTGTAAACTTGGCAATTAAATGAGTTAAGTTTTCTAAAAAAAAATTGTAGTTTTGATCAAGAATGAGGTTGATTAACAGATGTATCAAAAAAAAAAAATAATAATAATTATAATTATAAAAATAAATGATCTGATGCAATTTTATAGCAGTTTAATTCAGTGGATGTTTTCATCTTGGGAATAACAAAAAGGTAGTAAATTTGAACAGTACACAAGGGTTAATAATATAACAAAAATTACTGACTTTTAAGTAGTTTAAAACCCGTTTCAGTTTTTTTTCTGTTAAACAAAGAATAAGTTATTTAGAAAAATGTTACAAACCTGTAACCATTGGCTTCCACAGCAGAAAAAAAAAATTACTATGAAAGTCAATGGTTACAGGTTTTTAGCCTTATGAAATGCAATAAAGTAAAACAGGTTTGTGACAAGTTAAAAAATAAGTTAATGATGACAGAAGTTTTAGTTTTGGGTGAATTATCATTTTAAGCTGCAGTTATGTAATTGGCTGATTAAATAGTTGCATTAACAGACCATTAAAATCGGTGTACCCAATAAGTGGCTAACAAGTAGCAATATAGTCCCCAAGAGAGTGGCCTATTCAGAAGCTTAGTGAGTCTCTCACTCACCTTTACTCTTCTCACCTACTGCCTCCTAAATAAATAATTATAATAGAAATGTTTTTTCTAAAATGTCATGCAAAAGCTTTGGAAGCCCACCCCTAGTTCTGTCCACGCTGCTAACCCAAAGAACCATGGCTCACATCTAAAAATAGAAGCACAAACAAACTGCTAGGCAAAAACGGAAAACAAAAAAATATATAATAATCTGTGCTGTGTCGTTGCCGTCAGGCGAACATGAGGGTGGATTCAGCAGTTTGGATGCTAGAGGCCCTGTGGAGTAAAGTAATGTGTTTTCTTCATTCATGGGCACCTCAGGAAAGAAACCATGACGAGATTATGCTGGTGCACCAGCTTCTGAAGGATATGAGGTGACCTGGTTACAGTGATGTCACTAAGTACTGGCATGCGTGATGCTGGTTTGATGTTGAAGCTGTGTTAGCATGGAGCAGGAGGATGTAGGGTGCTATCGCAGCTTCTTAGCAGGTGCCTGAGGCAGCACCACAGGCTAGAATTCACTTAGAATGGATAGTAAACTACTCTGATGTTGTTTGGAACTAAATGTGCGCCGAAAGTCAATAAATGCTACGCCCTTCTCTGGCTTTCTTGCTTGATAAACAGAGGCAACTAGACAGTGACCATGTTTTGCACGAGTGCTTGGCATTGGCTTTTTTTAAATGGGTTTGTGTGATTACTTTTGCAGAATGTCGGAGCTTAAGCTTCTCTGGTAGAATCAGTGCTGGAGGGGGGTTTACCTGAAAATGTCCTGAAAGCTTGAAGATTCGTGGTTAACAATCTTACAGCTTCCCCATAAAACTCTTGCTCTTCACTCTTTGATGCTTGGACTTGCATCTGAGTACTGGCTTGGGCTACTGTGCCACGGCAGGATTGTGTCCTCTTGTTTTGCCTTTGTTGAAACATTTTTATATGTATTTGTGTGGTAATAAGTGAGGAAAGAAAGAAATTAAACAGTTTTGAGTGTTCAGTATTTAGTGTTAAGAGTTCAGGATTTTTATGTATCATCATTATCATGACACAATACAACGTATCATTTAAATGTTATTAAAGTTTATTGTGTAATATTACATTAAGTTTTTTGTGGAAGAAAAAATATATGAATTTGTCTGTAGAATTTTCTTCTTCATCTTATTATTATTGCTACACCGCCTAGAAGCTTATCTAGTGTGACAAAAACAAAAACCTACTACTACCTCAATTACTATACTACTACTACTACCAGGGGCGGACTGGGACTAAAAATCAGCCCTGGCATTGTAACCACACCAGCCCACATTACCACACCAACACAGCCCCACCCAAGGACACGCACATTCACTACTTATATTGGTGTACAGATGGTAAAATTATATAAGCAGTACCATATTTAAGAGATATTTAAACATTTAATGTATATGACTGAAACAAAAACAACCCATTTATATATGCAATTATGTCATTCATTTTCTTTTTGGCTTAGTCCCTTTATTAATCTGGGAATCATCAACTTATGCAGCATATGTTTTACACAGCGGATGCCCTCAAAGCTGCAACCCATTACTGGGTTACCCAATTCCCAATTGGCCTACCCAATTCACCTATAGCATGTGTTTGGACTTGTGGAGGAAACCAGAAGGAAACCCACGCAAACATGCAAACTTCTCACAGAAACACCAACTGTCCTAGATGTGGCTCAAACCAGCGACTTTCTTGCTGTGAGGCGACAGCACTACCTACTGCGCCACTGCACTGCCCCCTTTCGAGACTAGTTCAGTTAATTTTATGTAATTGGCAATGTCTGACTTGACTGCCTTTCTCTTTTTATGGTCCATCTCTGACAATTAGCTTGTGTTGCACTTACTGTTTGTTTTACATTCTTGCCCAATTTAATTATGTCTGCGTAAGCTCAGATTGGGTCGGCCCATCTTGAAACCATTCGGTTGTTGCTGATTGGGCCAATGCTTAACATTTACTATTATTCTTACTATTATCAACATCATCATCATAATATTCACATCTCACACAAGATAAAAGCTGCCTACATTTAAAAAACAATACATATGAAAAAAAAAAAAATAGCTGACCGGCCCACATTTAAAAAATGGTCCGGCCCTTCTGGCATTTGCCAGAATCGCTAGATGGCCAGTCCGCCCCTGACTACTACTACTACTACTACTACTACTACTACTACTACTAATACTACTACTACAAATAATAATAATAATAATAATAGAAAGTATAATAATAATAGGTTAAAATAAAGTATTTGAAGTATTATTAGCCAGAGCTACGTATGGCTGCATTTTCTTTTTCAAGAGCCCCTATTATGGGTTTTTGAAAATGACCGTCCATGCAGTGTGCAACACAGCTCCAAATGATGAAAACATCAGTGCAGCTTGTTAAAAAAAAAAAAAAAAAAAAGATTTTTTATTAAAGATTAGACTGAATCGTTTAAAATGATTTGTTGTTCAGCTGATTCTTATGCCTGTTTGTATCAACGTTGGCATACAATAATACCAAATATATTCTGAGCCGGATCTGTTAAAAACGGGACTTTTAGCTTGACAGGAACTTTACAGTAAACAGTTCATGGATCAGTTTCTTCCTCCATTTCACAAGTCTAAGTAAGTGTGATTAAAATGTCTAGTGTCTTCACTAGACAGCTGCTGCGCTCGTGCATCCAGGTTAATCATGAACAACTCAGTGTGCATACGCTAGTTGCACTATCGCGGTCTGATTATGTTTCAGTCAAGGTTAATATGCATCAAATACATAACATCTGTGCAAAACATCTCAACTGATGAACATATTAACAATAATACAACCGTATAGCTGAATTAAATGTATGCATTGGCATGTTACAGCCCTAATGAATATGATTATGTGAAACTCCATTTAGATACGTATTGCAATGATTTCGGGTACTTACTTAGCGATGCATGCACACATATATGCACAGTCCTTAAATGCTCTGCTGACTTGGACTCTATAATACCTGTTTTATAACTTTAAACTATCAACAACCACCACTGAGCTATTCTAGTGATCATTCTTCCCGCTCCATGGTGTTTTTTGGCATAGTTCATGTCATTTGAGATGGCAGGGGTGAGTGGAAGAAACCAAGTCGCGGGGGGAATATTTTCTACAGAAATAATTTATGGTTTCTTATGTGGCCCGGTAAAATAAACATGTAAATAACAGGGTAAGAACGTGGTAAGATTTGAAAATGTGGTAAAAATCTGGCACCCTCGAGGGCTTTATTTTTCTGGATTGCTTTTGAAAACACTGTCGGTTCGGTTAAGGGAATGGTGTGATCGGGTAAATCTGTCATTTTTGAAAACACTATCAGTTGGGTTTAGTTAAGGGAGTGGACAGGGGAATCCGTCGGTCAGTCGCTCAGTCAGCCACTCAGTCGGTCAGTCAGTTGACAGCCCCCAGGATTTACACGAGAAGAGCAGGCACGAATGACATTCACGAAAGAAAATTGAGAATGGAAAAAGTGTACACTCCGTCCTCTGGTGGATTTTGCGAAAAACAAAAACTGTAAAAAAAACTTACCTTCTGGGACGTATTTCGCAATCTCCTGAAATATATATAGGGGTATGTATCAATAATGAGCCTGGGTTGGTAATGCCAGTGCTTGTCTGTTTGTTTTTTCTAGAAATATTTGGTTCTATATATTATATCTTATACAATATATTTCAGTTTTATATATTTTTAATATGTTTATGTCCACTAAAAATACTAAGAGAGAGTCTCTTTGAATAAAAGGGGTTAAAGGGTCACGAAACACCAAAACACATTTTTTGACCTGTTGACAGACGTATATGTGTCCCACACTGCTAAAAACATTATTAGGACGCCTATATTTCACTAAAAAGTGTAAACTGGTTGTTTTTGCTTAATTTCAAGCAAATTCGTATTTCCGGTTTGAAACTAATTTTTGAACCTGCGTCACGGTCATGACATAATAGCCTGTATTCCAGCGTGCAGACTGGGCGTCTGTGCCAGAGTGTGTCTTATTACGTCTTACAGTCTGATGCATTAATACATGAGTAAGGCTTGGTTCAAACCAATCAGCGCGCTCTATTGTGCAACTTCATTAATATTCATTACTGTCACAGTGTTTAGACGACAGAGACGCCATGTTGTGTTGGCAAAACAAGCGTGATGTGTTGCTTTTATAGTTTGCTGCAGTTAAGTTTTGTTTTCATTTTCTCTCTGTGAGAGCGCAGCTGGAGTCACGCGTGGATTACAGTGTACGCGACGCTCGTCAACAATAACATATGTCTGAGAAGGATTATTGTTTACCTGAGAGCTGTTCTCATCTGCAAACGCTGAGATCCGGATTCGCTTGTAGTCTCCTCTTAATAAAGACACGGCTCTAGTTGCTGGTGATTGTCCTGTCTCTACAGATTTGGTAAGTGAGCGACCAGTGCTCTTTGTTTATTCAGTTTGTTCGTATCGAACAAACAATTGCACCGAGTGTAAACATGTTAGCACCACAACCAAACTTTAACCTCGTGTAGGGTTTTCACCACATTTTGTGAACACGCCCACTTTTCTGACTTTTTTCAAAGTAGAGGTGTGAAAACACCCCGCTGAAATAAGGGGGTTTCATGGCCCTTTAACAACATCAAGCGTCGGGGCAGAGATCAATGTCTCATGAAACGATTCAAAAGCATAAATAAACAAAAAACCCAGGTGAATCTACAGAAAACTGTTAATTAATGGATTTTTGTTTAGTGTTACGCTGTAACTTGCTACAGAAATTTCAATTGGAACACTTCTTCAGCATCTGCTAAATAAAAAAAAAAAAGACTAAATGTTCTCAGCTGGACCACTGCCAAAGAGAACAGATCTTGACTAGTCGATTGTCTGCTTTGAAATAGCTTCTCGATTCATGAAAAAGCAGAGACCTTGCAGAAACTGTGAATTAACAGATGGAACACATGCTGTATTGTGGCATCTGTTAGCGTTTAAAGTGGATGGAGTTAAAATAACTCCAATTTGTTTAAACACCTTTTATTTTAACAACAACTAAAAAAATCTAAGTTACCACTAGAGCATCATAGACTAAACCATGACCACTGCTCATTTAAAAATGCCACTTAACACATTTTCTACAAAAACTCAGAAGGACAGCACTGGACTGGAACTGAAATTTTAATGCTTCCTGCAAAGTGAGTTCTGTCCTTTGAAATCCCGAGCAAAACATTATAATTATTTTTTTGTTTTCTCAATTACCAACAAAGTACTATAACTTAATATTAAAGTTTTATAAATCAACTTTATTTTGAAAAATAATCATAACGAGCATTCTGTTATAAATTAACAATCATAACTGAGCTTTAGCTAACATACTGTGTTGAGTTGCAATAATAAGGTTTACATAAAGTGTCACAATTATGGATTCTAAAAAGTTCATGCATTCAGGATCAAAAGCACTTTTGTTGTCTAATAATAAGCAATAATTTGTTTTTTTTAATTTGTTTTTACCTAATTATCCCAATGTCTCCCATGTGACATGCCCATTTTTCTAATCCTTTCCATTGCATAAAGCTAATTATCAGTGATTGGTCTGATAACCCTGACTATTGTGATTGGTTTGCTTTGTGAAGCATGTTTTGGAAACGGAATGGCTTAATACTTTGTACACCAGTGTATTGCTTTATTCTTCATCATAACACCAAGTAATAACAACAACAAATAAGCAATATTAATCTACACATTTCTGAGCTCGCTGCTGCAAAAGCAGAACTTTTTGAACTTTGACCGCAGCAGGGATGCAAACTCATCAAAGTTGTGCTCCGCTATGTACATCTGTGCTTAAAAAAATGGCAAAAATGCTCCAGCAATTGAAATGAATAAGTTTCATAAAGCAGTGCATCGCTTTCTGCATCCGGTGTGAAAGCTGCTTTAGCTGGTTGACCAGACAAATTCAAGCTGTGCAGAATGCTCATCGTACATCGAAAGCAAATCGGATTTTCCACAATGACTCGCACTGAGACAAAGTGTAGAAAGAGATGCGCGGTGCTTGTCACAAATCTAAATTTATCAGTATTTTCAAACATTTCTTTTAGGTTTCAGAAATTCAAATACACACACTAGTATAATGTAACATTTATGGTCTGTAAAATACATGATGTCTATGGAGATGGCAATTATTATTTCTAAATATAATTGGACAATGCTTTATCCACGTAAGAAAACCACTTTCTATTAGGGATGTAACGGTATTGTAAATATCGTCATACCGCAATATAAATTTTTTTCGATATTACCGTAGTCGCATGACTCGGTAAAACTATAGGTCTTCTGAGAAAATTTGCTCAGACGAATTAAGCAAACGGGAGGTAGCGGAAACTACAATTCCCATCAGCCCAGGCTTGGCCATCATCCCTTGCGATCTGTTGTCGCTACAGATCCAGTAATGCGGAAATGGAGTGTGCTGCTTGAAGCGGGGATGAAAAAGAGCTGTAAATGATCGAACCTAAAGCGGGTGTTGTCGCCGTGCACGTACTGAATAGCGGTGATGTCGCGTGCGTACTGTAAAGCGGGAAAGGGGGGTTGAGCGCGCATACTCAAGAGCGGTGTTGTTGCGCGCCTACTGAAGGGCGGGACGGAGGGTGTGTCGCGTCACGGGGGCACTGTTGATCATTTTGGAAGGGCATTTTCTATCCAAGACTAAAAAGGGCATGTTCACTGCACAGGTTGAGCCCTATGTGTGCATGTGCCTGCAAGTTGGGGAATACGACTAATAACAGTCATGGGGACTGCAGAAACACAGCACACTGTTCAGATTGATGCAGACATTGACTTGTACCGCAAAGAGACCTCTATCTCACTCATGGCTTGTCCTCTCAAGTGGGGGAAAGACAATGCACAACGTTACCCACTGCTGTCAACCTGGGCCAAGTCATATCTCTCTGTCCCAGAAACCTCAGTCCCAAATGAGAGGGTTTATTTCTGTTGCAGGGGACATTGTAAATACCCAGAGATACCAGCTTTTACCAGATTATACTTATATGATAATTTTCCTTAAAACCCATATCTATCTAAGTGAGTGAGTGATTAAATGTTGAATTGATGAGTTTTCAACAATACTAAATTGAAACTTTATTTTTTTTACATGGTTTAATAATTTTTTGTCATTAAAATTGAAGTTCCTGTTTCAAAGCTTACAGATAGATGGCTAATTTGTATGTCATTGACACTTTTGGCACTTTTTTGGAGTATTTTCATAAGTTTTGTTTTTTCCTGTAAATGATTCAATAAATACCGTACCGTGACATTCATGCCGAGGTATAACCGCACCGTGAAATTCTGATAACGTTACATCCCTACTTTCTATGTAACTAGAATATATTCTCCCACTTAAATAGCCACTTTCATGTATTTTGGGAGAAATTTATTAATTATCAAGTAGTAAATCCAACAGCTCTGTTTTCTCCTGTTCTCTTTCTACAGTATTTGAAAAACTGAATATATATCACATATGAATATATTTGACAATATAATTAGGACATTCGTCAATATTTGTAGAAAAGGGGGAAAAAATCATCATTATCTGGGCTATGTTGTGTCACAGATAAACTTGACAAAACTTTAAAGCAATATCTTTTAAATAACGCATTAAAAAAGTCTCACAGGGGGGGTCAGCGGGATAATTTAGAAGTTACATGTTAAAGGGTTCATCATTAATTCATCACAGCTTCATCTTTAGGCAGTAAAAAACAGCTCAAGGGAGGGGGGTTCACTTAGATATCACGAATAAAGATTTGTTTGGACAACTCTTCAGTCAACTCTTTGAGAATCAATAATTTTATGAAAAAAGTCTACTTTCAGATTTAAAACTCAGCTGGATGTTTTCATTCACTTAGAGCTGTGTTGCACACGGCATGAAAAGTGATTTTCCAAAAAATATATCAAAAGACCAATTCCTAAAAATTCTGTCAACATTTACTCAGCCTCTATTTGTACGTTAGAGATTTTTTGTTCTGTTGAACACAAAAGAGGCATCTATAAAGAAAACTGGAAAGCACTAACTATTGAATTCCATAGTATTATGGATATCAGTAGATGCAGTTTTCCATCATTCTTCAGAATATCTTGTTTTGTGAAAAGGCGGTAAAATTTTAGCAACACCCATCAACTATTATACATGTAAAAACTATAATATTAAAACAACCCAGGCTCATTCTGGAAACATAGCCCCACGGATGTTTCCAAACACTGCGAAATACGTCCTGGGAGGTAGGTATTTGTGCAGTTTTTGTTTTCGCGAATCCGTGCGCCGTTTTTTGATTCTGTTTTTGTCTTACCAGTGAAGACTTAGAGAAACTTGTTCATGCTTTTATCAGCAGCAGGGTGGATTACTGTAATGGACTCCTCACTGGCCTTCCCAAAAAGACAGTCAGACAGTTACAGCTCATCCAGAACGCTGCAGCCAGAATTCTAACCAGAACCAGAAAATCAGAGCACATTAAACCTGTCCTCAGGTCTTTACACTGGCTGCCAGTTACATTCAGAATAGAGTTTAAAGTATTATTACTGGTCTATAAATCACTAAATGGCCTAGGACCTAAATACATCACAGATCTGCTCACTGAATACAAACCTAACAGATCTCTCAGATCTTTAGAATCATATAAACTAGAAGTTCCAAGAGCTCAGTCAAAGCAGGGTGAATCGGCTTTTAGCCACTATGCTCCTCACTGCTGGAATCAGCTTCCAGAAATGATCAGATGTGCTCCAACATTAGGCACATTCAAATCAAGACTGAAAACACATCTGTTTAGCTGTGCCTTTACTGAATGAGCACTGTGCTGCGTCCGACAGATTGCACTATCATGTTTTTCTCTTCTTCTTCATTCTTTTATATCACATTTTACCTGTTTTTATGTTTTGTTTTGTTTTTACACATTTTTATTATTTGTTTTTATTTTTATCTTACTTGTTTCTTTTATTCTCGTTTATGTAAAGCACTTTGAATTGCCACTGTGTATGAAATGTGCTATATAAATAAACTTGCCTTGCCTTGCCTTGCCTTACCAGATTTCTGAAACCGCTCTTCCCCAGACTCGAACCCGGTCGTCACCAAGGTCAGCTCCCCTCCGGGTCTCCACTCCGCTGTTGTACACGACGAGCTAACCAGACAAACCTGTTGTGGCGGGAAAACCCTCAACACGGAGGTCAGTCGGCAAGAGCGAAGAGTAGCTGCGTCACACTGCCCTGTAGCGGTCGGTTGAAAAAATTAAACGCAGCCATATGTACCTCCAGCCACGTAAATCGCAGTCTCCAGAAACGTCCGCGGGGCTACGTTTTTAGAATGAGCTTGGGTTGTAATAAAACTTCTGTCATGACAACTCTCAGAGATATGTTTTGTATTAGAGCTGCACAATATTCCGCATCAGCATCAACATCGCAATTTGCGCATCCGTAACAGTCACATTGCAAGATGTGCAGTGTTGAGTCAGAATTATAGCTGACCACACGCTACAGAATTGTATTTAATTCATGTATTTATACAATTAATGCAACAACATTTTTTTTTGTTTACTTAGAATTTTTAGATAAAGAATGACATGTTTTAGTTTGTTTTAAGGAAAAATTTTAACTTGATCTAAGAATTCTTTGATATTTGGACTAGAAACTGTAACTCCTGGCTTACTGCAGGAAGACAACGGATCTCAGGATTATCAAAACACAAATATTTATTTACAATAGCTTACAAGGAAGAACACTGGAAGGACATGGGGTGAAGACAGACATCAATGTAGCGAATACCGAACAACAAATGACTAAACACAGGGACTTAAAGGGGTGGTCCAGAATGTTATTTTTAAGGCTTGGTTGTGTTAATAAGATGCAAAGCAATGTGTGCTTATGTTTCACTTGAAGGAAATCGTGTTATTTTTTCACAAATCTCACTTTGATTATACACAGCTACTCAGCTAACATGAAAACGACTGTCATGTTTCCTAGTTCCTCTAAAAGGCCCGCCCTCAAGTGACCTTGGTTGGTCATCATAATAATGTGCTGTGATTTGCCAATCGGCTCCACGTCACGCCCTGACAAGCACGCGCGTTTTGTGTAAACAGGTAGTCAGTCAACACGTGTCTGTAACGAGTGAAAATGGGATGCGGCTCCTTTAAGTGTATCTGTGCCTTTTAGTGTTTATGTGTGTGTGTGTGTGTGTGTGTGTGTGTGTGTGTGTGTGTATACTATGAAGTATCTGTAACACAAGAAGCGCATGTGCGCGGGAGAGATATTTATTGTTCTTTTTCTCTCATGCTCGGATTAAGTTATTTTCTGTGGTGACAGAATAAAGTACAAGATGTGAGATGAGACCTTTGTGAGCCTGGATTGATTTGTTTTTTTAATGTTACACTCCAGTTGCGAAATCATTGCTGTATTTTTTTTTAATCAACGCGTTACAGGACGTCTTTCACGCATATCCGGAATATGCCTGTGTAAGTAACATGAATCGTTCACATATCTTTTGCGACTTTATTGTCCGAGTTGTAAAACGCATAGGAAAGCTGCCTATAGAGAGAAACTCTGCCGTCTCACACAGAGAGACGCAGGTGCTGGCCAAGAGTGCGTGTATGTGTGTGTGTGTGTGTTTACAGCCGTTTGATAAATATGGATTTGTAACGTTAGCTAAGTCGTTAGCGGTTACCATAATTTTCCGTTGTTTACATCTTTGCTACAACACACGGTTAAGGTTAGACACTGTACATGTCATGATCAATTTTAACAAATAAAAACACTTACAGGTCATGACTCAGAGTTCACAGCGTCTCCTTGCTCCATCTTTGAGGAGATTTTAGCCGAATCCAGCACTGAACTGGGAGAGATTCTGGAAGCTGCGTTTTGTCAAATCATGCTTGCTATGTATTTTATAGTTCTCTGGAACATAATTAATATTGAACTGTAAGCACTTCTGTGTTTGGGTCGTGTCATGTGGAAGCCCAACAACAGAAACAGAACAGCTCTGTGGAAACAGCATAATGGCATTTCTCCCTCTGCTATAACGTTACAGCACCTCAGGCCACGGCCTTTACCTGCGCAGTGTGGGATGCGTGTTAACGAACTTTTGTGATCTCACAGGGGGCGGAAGTATTTTTTGTAGTCCCCAAAATTCGTTAATTGTAGGCATGCTAAGCTAACTCTGTATAAATCAAGGTCTCCCTTTGCATTGAACTATGAGCATTTTACATTCAGAGATGCTGTTTATGTTCACACAGCTACATTACACATCAACTGAAGCGTAAAATATAATATCGTAGTGGACCACCCCTTTAAGTACACAGGGGGGAACAGGAAGAAAGGACCACATGAGGAAGGTCACATGATGAAAACAAAACACATATGGAAAACTGGGTGTGACAGAAACGCGACAAAGAAAATTAGGAAAAGCTAAATTTTGCATTGTGATTATTAAATTTTTCTGTCAGTATATTTTCAGATATTCAGTATATTAATAGAACACACTGCTGTTTCTAACAATATTTAACCTTTATTATTTAACATTATTTAAATAATCATGTTATTGTTTAATATTTAACCCCAATAGCAGATAAAAACACAGGTGGAGCTATAGTGAAAATATCTGAAAAAATGTGCTACACATAGCTACAGTAGCATAAAACAACACCAAGGCATTTAAAATGCTTAGAAGCAAGCTGATTGCCTGCTTAGGTGGCACCAACCAAACTGAACTATATAATTAATATGTAAGAGTAGCTCAATTTAGTAAACTGAAAAATTCAAGTATAATCTACAAAACCGGCAAGTTAAATAAACTTACATTTGCAAGTTTTGAGAGACTACACCACTCAATTAAATTGAGGCAACGAGTTCACTAAATTACATTAGTTTAGTCAACTCATTACGTTATTCAGTGCTAAGGTTGGTGAACTGAATAATTTAAGTATAATTAAAAAAACCTACAAGTTAAATGCACTTAAATATTTGTTTTGAGAGACTGTGTTAGTCAATTTAATTGAGGCAACGTGTTCATTCATTCATTCATTCATTCATTCATTTTCTTGTTTGCTTAGTCCCTTTATTAATCCGGGGTCGCCACAGTGGAATGAACCGCCAACTTATCCAGCATGTTTTTTACACAGGTGATGCCCTTCCAGCCGCAACCCATCTCTGGGAAACATCCACACACACATACACACTCATACACTACAGACAATTTAGCCTACCCAATTCATCTGTACTGCATGTCTTTGGACTGTGGGGAAAACCGGAGCACCTAGAGGAAACCTACGCAAACGCAGGGAGAACATGCAAACTCCACACAGAAACGCCAACTGAGCCGAGGCTCAAACCAGCGACCAAACAACCTTCTTGCTGTGAGGCGACAGCACTACCTACTGCGCCACTGCGTCACCAGGCAACGCGTTTACTCAGTTAATTTAGTTCAGTCAGCTTTTTAGGGTTTTCAGTGCTAAGTTTGGTGAACTGAATAATTAAAGTATAATCAACAAAGCCGGCAAGTTAAATAAACTTAATTATCTGTTTTGAGAGACTGTGTTACTCAGTTGAATTGAGACAACATGTTTACTCAGTTAATTGAGTTCAGTCAGCTTTTTAGGGTTTTCAGTGCCAAGTTTGATAAATTGACAATTAAAGTATAATCAACAAAACCGGCAAGTGAAATAAACTTAAATATATAGGTTTTGAGAGACTGTTTTACTCAATTAATTTAAGGCAACGAGATTACTAAATTGATTTAGTTCAGTCAGCTTATTAGAGTGGTCAATGTGAGTGTAATCTATCAGCTCAACACCACAGAACATTGTATATTGAAATAGTCTACAATATTAATTTCTGAAAAATAAAATTAAACACTTTTACTGCCCTTCACAGGACATTTTAAACTACAACAAAAAAGGCTAAATGTAATCAAAAACACATTTTTTAATGAGACTTTGCTAAAAAGAAAAAAAAAACTGAACACAGAAAATTTAAATTGCATAATAATTATATAATTTACATTTCTTTTGTTTTGTAAACTATCAATTTAAAAGAATCACTGACCATAACAAGTTGTATAATAAACAGGGCCAGCTACACTGCAGGTAACCGTGATGATTATACATTTTGGACAGCCTTGTTGATTATAATTGTTAGGAATACTGGGTTGCTGTGTATTTAAACTAAAAAATAAAAGCAAACACTTTTAACTGCCACTCACTGGATATTTCCCTTTAATATGCAAAATGTAATGAAAAACAGCCTTGGTTGAACAAAAATAATCTGACTACACCTTTAGAATTGCATAATTATTACATAGTTTTTTATTTTTGAGTAAACTAACAATACACACAACATGTGTAATAAACAGGGCCAGCTGCACTGCAGGTGATCGAGATGACTGTAATTCATTTTGGACAGCCTTGTTGATTATAATTTTTAGGAATATTACTGGGTTGTTGAGCAGTGATGTTTTCTTGCAGTGCAGACAGGATACACAATTATAATAAAATTACATTAAATTGTTAAAGAAAAAAACATATTTTTAATTTATATGTTATTCTTAATAATTATAAAGCATTATGATCGATTTATCACTGATTTGAACACCCACCTAACAATCCTGAGTGAGACCCTAGCGGTGACATATAATTAGCATATGCAAATACTCTTATTGGTGTGTAGTTGACAGTCTGTTTGCTATATACATTATTTAAACCTCAAACTGTGTTTCATTTAGCAGCTTTTTGCAAGATTTGAAAACATCAAACTTTTAAAAGTTAAAACAGTGTTTAATACAAAAGTGCAACAGCACTGCTGAGAAATGAACATACTGTAAGCATTTATAAACTTCATTAACCTCCATGGTCTTTTGCAAGACCCCAGAGTCCAAGACGAAGAACTTGAAGAAAAAAAATAATTATAGTAATTTCAAAATTAACCTTTATTACCCTTTCACATTTGTCATGCTCATTTTACTTAACTGTACAGTGCAAGGCAGATATTAATAAACTCTACTCCAGCCAGATATTATTACTTAAGTCGTATGTCTGAATGATATAAACTGCAATCACGATGTAATCACTTAAAGGGCCATGAAACCCCTTTGTTTCAGAGGGGTTTTTTCACACCTCTACTTTGGAAAAAGTCAGGAAAGTGGGCGTGTTCAGATCTTTTTAGGGGGGAATGTCGGGGGAAGGAAAAAGGCAAGGTCCATAAAAAATTTGCATAACAATGGGAGTGTCGGTTTGGGCACGCGCTGATTTTCACAGAGGTAAAACAAACACACAGACGCAGGGCAGAAAGACAGTGATTGTGTTTAAATGGACATCAGTAATCAAATTATTTGGCAAATTATTTAATGGTGGACTTTAACAGCAGTTTGGCTCTTTCATTCAGGAATTTCATTCCATACGAGATATTTGATTCGAGGAAATGCTTGAAGCGTGTATCTTTCATGCAATGTATGTTACCACACAGCGAATAAGAGAAAAAAAAAAAACTCCGCATTTCTCTGTAACTTAGTTGCACTCGGTAGGTAGTGTCAGAAAGCCGTGTGTGTTGTAATTGTCACAAAATGCAGTGAAAATCCCACACGATGGTAAGTTTAATTGTGGTGCTTACAAATTTACACTCTGGAGAGCAGCATTTACAGCAGATTTTTCAGTCCATAATATTATAGTGATGTTAACGTAATGTAAACTTTATTAACTTAAAAATCAGTTGACTAAGGTCTGTCTTTAAACACTGAAAGAGTACTGCTGACGATATGAACTAACTTTGCCATCTGAATAAACAAACAAAGACCCCTAGTATCCAACTGGAACCAACTGGATCCGTTTTTTTTTAAAAGGAGTGGAGCGGCAAATCCAGATTTCACCATTTCCAGATGAGAAAAGCTCTCGGGTAAAAAATGTTCCGTAGATACGTATTTCTGTCGAGCGTCGCGTGCACTGTAATCCACACGTGAGTCCAGCTGCGCTCTCATTTAGGGAAAATGAAAACAAAACAAAACCTTCACTGCAGTAAATTATAAAAGCAAAACTGATGACCCGTAACTCCAAACAATTCATGTTCTCCCGCTTGGCAACACAACATGGCATCTCTCTACGTCTGAACACTGTAACTGGTAAGACATATAGTCTCGGAAGCTATAATGCATATTAATGCATATTAAAAGTTTCACTGCATACACAATATAGAGCTCGCTAATTGGTTTGAACCAAGTCTTACTCATAAATGAATTCAGCACACTCAGAGATGTATTAAGGTACTCCCAGGTACAGACGTCCTGTCTACATGCTGGAATACACGTTGAGATCTCATGGTCGTGACGCAGCTTCAAAAACTCATTTCAAACCGATTGTATGAATTTGCTCGAAATAACGCGAAACTAATAAATTTTCACCTTTTAGTGACATATATGTGTCCTAATAGTGTTTTTAGCCGTGTGGGACACATATGTAAGTAATGCAAGTTATGTAATAATATTACTTTTCTAAGTAACAAGTAGAGTAACGCATTACTATAAAAAAACTATATATATATATATATATATATATATATATATAATTTTAGTTACTTTTTTGAAAATGTAAATTAAGTTACTTCTAAGTTTAATTAAATAGCTTTTAAAAAATAAATTGCTGAATTAAAATTAGTCACAAAGAATCACGCAGTCAAAAGCTATGTTTCCATCTACCTATTTTTATGCGCATTTTGGATATGTGCTTTAGAGATGCGCGGATGGCGGTTACAGCCGCGGAATCCGCGGATAAACCGCGGATCGGGCGGATGACGTGACGAAAAATAATATTTTAATTAAATTCGGGCGGGTGGTGGGCGGTTGTACTGTTTTTGTACACATAGCTGGCGCACCAACGAAAAAGCCTAGGACTGACTTCACAGAATGAGAGAAGGAATCGGATACACTAATTCTGGATGAAGTACAGAAGTCTTCATCTACAAACTTCCGTATAGACGGATCAGCAGAGAAAAATCTACTTTCCTTTTGGGAGAAACAAGGCAGTCATTCCCACGTCTACAGCACCTTGCCAAGAGAATTCTATGCATTCCAGCAACAAGTGCTGCGAGCGAGCGCTCCTTCAGTGCAGCAGGGCGCATTAGAGGCCAGGCGCTCTCGTCTGAATGTTGAAATGATGTGTCAGAATGCGTTTTCTAGGCTACAATAATAATAAAAAAAAAATTGTACAGTACAGTGCGTTTAATTTAGGCTATTTATTTATTTTTGTCCCTGTGCGCCAATTGGAGACGGAGTTCACTGCTGATATTCTGAGAGCTTTATAGGGGTGCTTCTCATTTCTTATTTGTGTATCCTCGTTTCCTTTCCTTGTTTTCTTTCCTTGTCTTTCCACCCCTATGGGATGCGAGGGAAGGACGCAAGGAAAAGACTCAAGGACCGACCGAGGAATCGAATCATGTAAAAAGACACGTCCTCGTATTGTTTAGCGTCACTTCAAAGCGTCAATTAATGCTGGATTTGACTTGCACGTTTGGATTAACTGCATGTCATTAAAGTCATTCTCTTTTTTCTAATAATCAATAAAGAAACATTCATTTAATAATAAAAAGGAATAAGCCATTTTAATAAAGAGCTCAGTCAGGAGATGACGGGCGGGTGCGGTTTTAAAATTTGGTCAAAAATGTTAGTGCGGATGGATGGTGGACGGATGATGAGTTTTGTGATGCGGTTGCGGATGAAATAATAGCCCATTCGCGCATCTCTAATGTGCTTTAAAAAATTGGTTGAGAGAAATGCCAAGATGCGCATCAAAACCATATGCACATAACAGAGAAGGATAAATTGTTTATTCGATAAGAAAAGATGCTCATAAACTAAACACTTCTACCAAACAAATTCTGGTATGTGCATTAAAATAAGGTCATGTGATTTTGTTATAAGAGATCATGTGATGATGAAAATGTGTATGAATGGACAAACCAGCAGGCTGAGCACATTGGAAAACATCTGAAATGTTGTTTTTGTCATTCTAAAATGTCTTAAACATTTCAGCCTCAGTGTTATTATATTATTCATTACCTCAAGAATCAAGAGCGCCTGTGATCCGCATCTTATGGCTTCAAACAAAATCCACTGGTACAAGCTAGTTTCTTATGATGTTAAAGAAATGTACACATTGACTTAAACTGAGATACTTGATCAGATGTTTAAGCTGAGATAAATTGCCACATACCGTGGGGAAAATAAGTATTGAACATGTCACCACTTTTCACAGAAAAACATATTTCTAAAGGTGTCGTTGACTAGAAATGTTCCCCGGATGTTGGTAACAACCACTGAAATCCATATATGCAAAGAAAACAAATCAAACTAGTTTACAAACAAAGTTATCCGTAAAAAAATAAATGGTACTGATAAAAAGTATTGAAGGGAGGTATAGAAAGGCAGTGAAAGCCCAGATAGCAGCTGAAATCTCTCAGTAGTTCTTCAGCAACCCTCTGCCCTTCCTCATTTTAAATCATTATTAGCTGCTTCTGTCCAACATTTACATTAGCAGGATGATGAAAATCAAACCAGGGTGGACATTTTAGCAAGACAATAGCCCCTTTCACACATACAGACCTTTCCGGAAAATTGCCGGCAATTTTCCGGAAAGGTTGTATGTGTGAACAGGTCCTTTTTGAAAATACCGGTAAATTCGTTCTGGCTATTTTCCGGAAAGAGAAGTTGTAACATTACCGGCAATTTGCCGGAATGCTGCGCTGTGTGAATGCAGAAGGAAGATTCCCGTAATAAGCGCGTGCACGTCTAAAACGTGCTGACGTGAGACGTCTGCTTTAGCCAATCACAACAGTCAGACGCATTTACGTCCGCGCGGTTTGTGAGAATAAAAGCCTTTGAATATTTTTCCAGACACATTTAGCTGCTAAAAGTTAGTCAGATCACGTTTATATGTTCTTCTTAATGCCAAATGTGTAAATAATCATCGATGAGATGCTTATGATAAGCCATTGTTTGTTTACCTTCAAGCTTTGCGTGTGCCTGTGAGCGCCAGCACACGCACATATTATGAACATCTCGACATGCGAAAGTGATCCTGCGAAAGTTGTTCACAATATTGATCATCTTTGTAATTTAGTCAAATGTTTACAGATACAAGCGCAGCCGTTTAAAGCTCATTTGTGGTGAATGATGTCAGAATTTACCGGTATTTTGGAATGTATGTGTGAATGCTCTTTTCCGGAAAATTTCCGTAACGTCCTCGCCTGTGTGAACAGCGCTTTTTTTCAATATACCGGTAAAGTCTTTCTGGAAATTTTCCAGATATTTACCGGTAACACTGTGTGAAAGGGGCTAATAATCCAATACACAGCCAAGGAAACTCTCAAATGCTTTCAGAGAAAGAAAATCAAGCTGTAGAATGGCCCACCCAATACCTGACTTGAATCCAATAGAATACACAAAATAAAGATCAGATTTAATAGATTAGTTGTCAATACCTATTTTCCTTGCTGTATTTAAGCTAAGCAAACAACATTTTGCTACTCAGATGTAATTCAACATATTACACCCAAATTCAGTTTTTGAGTGCATTTTGCAGTGCTTTATCAGAATTGCTAGTTTTGTTGCAAAATAAATAAATAAATAATCAATTCTGATAACACATTTTTAATCATGTGGCAGTAATGGATTTACATGCATATGCATGACCATATATGCAGTGGTCAAATTGGTTTCCATCAAGCTGAAACACCAAGCTGAGTTCTCTGAACTGTCTGAATTCTCTTCATTGGAGCCAGGTGTTGCTATTATGCCAAGACAGAGCGAGAGAGAGACCTTCTGAATTGTGGTGAGTGTTTTCATACTCTGCCAGTACAGAGAGGAGACTTGAGCCCACGAAAGCCAGAGAGACACTCTGAGGAGCTAAGCTTGAATTGAAGATGGCAGCTCTGCCAGATTTGATGAGAAGCAGACGGTTTGGATGGCATTAGGACAGATGAGATGAGGCACACACACACACACGCACAAACACTGACTGCAGGATCGGGCAAGTTCTCAGCTGAGACACAGCTCTGGGCAGACAAAAAAAAAGTAAAATCTTTTTTTTTTCCTGCTTTGATGGAGATGAAGCTTGTTCGAAGCTTATTCGAGATTAATTCTGTTTTGAGAAGTAACAAATGAGATATTCATGATTAAAGATTTAAGTCCCTGAGGGCTGTTTTTGACCCATCAAGGTAAAAATTGTAATTTTCAAGCCACGTTTACACTATGGCTGCACAATATTGAGAAAATATGTGATATTTTTGTTGAAACATATTTCTTACAATATACAATACAGTTGAAGTTAGAGTTATTGGCCCTAAATAAAATAAAAAGCCTAAATTATAATAAAAAATGTATCAATATCACTCAATAATCAATCATTTAATATTAAATATATATTTATTGCTTAAAGGACTAAAATATTAAACTTAAAATGTTTTTTTTTTTTTTTTTAATTAAAAACTGCATTTATTCTAGCCGAAATTAAACAAGACTTTCTCTAGAAGAAAAAATATTATTAGACATACTGTTAAAACTTAATTGCTGTTAAACATATTTTAAGAAATATTTTTGAAACATAGGAGAGCTAATAATTTTGAATTCAACTGTAACTAACATGTGTGATGGTGTAGTGCAGCTGATTGATATGAGTAACCAAAATGTGATGGTGCTGTGCAGCTGATTGGCATTGACATCGGCCAATCGGCACGTAGCACCGCCTTTTTAAACCTGATTGGTCGGTGCTTGGGATACGTCACGTCCGACTCCGACGCACTGGTTTGGGTGTCTGTAGCCGCGGCTACAGGTAGAGGCTCTGCGCTCGTTCTGAATTTTGTAAGTTGTTTGAATCGACCCACGTTAAGCTCTCTTTTGGCATTGTTCTAGTGCATCGTGTGGCGGTGGCTTTTCCCTTGGCTGTGGTGGCTGGATGACTGTTCAGTTGCAGGTATGTGATGGCTTTGAACTGGCTGAGTAATGGGGTTTAGCCGCATTTTAACCTGCGTGTTTCATGCTGTACAGCTATTAATTCCGGCACCTCGCTGTATTGTATCGACCAACGAGTGATTTAGAACGTGTCTGAGTGTGCGCCCATTGGTAAGTGAAGCACGTATGATGTGGTGTGATCATTTAAAGGACCATGTTAATGGGCTTGTTTGCGCTTTTTCCTCCTTAGGATCCTCCCTTTTCCCCTTTCTTTCTCTCTTACGTCGGATCTTCCTCTGGTATCATTTGCTTACTAGCTCCCGTGTTCATCGCTATTGCCGTGGTTACCGGAGACCGTCTGCAACTGCTGCTAATGCTAATGGCGGCGTATTGGCTGCCGCTTGGACGCCACCAATGCAGCTGCTAGCGGGGACTGCCTGCAATAACTCTTAGCGTGCTGCTTTGTGCTCCCCTTCATTTTTTCATTTGTTTATTTGTGTTGGATAATTGATTTGTCAACATAAGCATTCTTCTGTTTTTTGTTGTGTATTTATGCAAAGTATTGATTTTTGTTTTTCGTTATTAAGAGTATTCTTTTGTGAGTTTAGTCTTATTTCTAGTAACAGTTAATGTTGGGTCTAGTGTAGGTCAGATGGTGTAAATACAGCTGCAGCTATCTTTCAATTAGATCATGTAAAGTAGGTGTTAACCTGATTGACCCACTTATTTGTGTTTTGTTGGTTATTGATTTTTATTTTTATTTATTTCAGGAACTGAGGTTTCCCCCGGTGGATGACGGGTCACTTTCCACTGGTGGTGGTGTTTCTCTATCGTGTGCTGTGGACACTGAGTGCGTGATAGCGTGATTTTTGAGTGCACTGTGGTGTGTGCGTGTGCTGGGGTAAAGTCTGTCCACTCGTACCCAGTCAGTGGGAACCTCCAATCCTGGTTTGGTTTTGTTTATTTATTGTTTCTTGTGTTTAATAATGAAGTGGGAGTCTTTGTGTTTTTAAGAACCGTTTTATTCCAAATAAATATTTTTGTACTTTTTCATTAACTCACGTCTCTGTGCCTTTCTGGGAGAAACGAACCTGTGTCCTTTTCTAATAGTTGTTTCCCTGGGGTGGCGTAGTCGGTTATTTTTATTTAAAAAGATTTAAACCCTACTCTATACCCTCGTCACATTCTGGCGTAGTCGGCAGGATTCCCCCTCATTGTGTGCAGAGACGTGTGTTTGTTTTTGTATATTTTCATTTTTGTAGGAATTGAATTGCGGCAGTCTCCCTCCCCTATTCTTTTTGGTGAGTCAACAAACGTTGACTTTTTGCTTGTACGTTGTAGCAATGGAAGATGAATTGCGTGAGTTAAGGGAGTTGGTAACTCAATTAAAAGCTGATAATGAGCGACTACGGCAAGAGCAGGTGCCAGCTGCACTGCCGGGTCCATCTAATATTTCTATTCCTGTTGTTTCAGATCCTCCCCTCATTGATGCTGGTCCCTCGTCAACCGACCGATTTGTTTTCGTTCCTCGAGACCGTAAATGTCCAAAATTCAGTGGCCGGTCCGGAATTGACATCAATGAGTGGGTGGAAGAAGCAGAGGCTTGTATGCGTCTTCGCCATTTGTCTTCAGCTGATCGGGCATTTTTCTTGTTTGATCACCTGGAGGGAGAGGCAAGAGAGGAAATTCGTTATAGGCCACAGAGTGAAAGGGAGGATCCAAAGCGGGTGATTCAGGTATTGCGCGATCTATATGGCTGTACTAAGTCTTATGTAGCTCTTCAGGAGTCATTCTTTTCCAGAAGACAGCAGGAAGGGGAGACTTTGGAGTTTTCCTTAGCCCTGATGAGCCTTCTGGAAATGGTTAAAGGTCAGTCACCTCATGGCATGCCTAATGCAGAAATTTTACTGCGAGATCAGTTTGTGGAAAACGTTAATGATTGCACCCTTCGTCGTGAACTTAAGCAGTTTGTTCGGCGTCAACCTACTGCCACATTGGTTGACGTACGTGGTGAAGCACTTCGGTGGGAAAGAGAGGGCATGCCTGGGGGAGCGCGGGGCCGAAGTCAGTCTGTTCCATCAGTTTATGGTATTCAGTATGGGGTGCAGGGGAATCGAAGTGTTAGTAGTGGGGCAAAGTCTGAAATGACTGAATTGCGGGACATGTTGCTGAAGCAGCAGCAACAATTAAATCAACTAGTTCAAAGTATGTCTCTGCTTCAGAGTTGTTCACCCAGTTTGCCGCCACCTAAAGTTAACCCTGTTATTTGCAGAAGATGTCGTCAGCCAGGCCATTTTGCGAGAAATTGCGATGGTGGGCGGATGTCGGTCCGTGCACCATCAGCCCAAATAACTTCTGCTTTAACAAGACGCGAACAGTCATCCTCCAGCCAGCCGTCGGAAAACTAGTTCCCACCAAGTTACAGGGCCATAACTTGGTTGGGAAAAGGGTAGGCTCTAATGATCATATGCCGTGTTTAATGTCTACATGTCCGAAGCTCGTTGTAACTATAGGTGGGGTTCAGGTCCCTTGTTTGGTTGACACCGGTTCCATGGTGTCCACCATTACTGAGAGTTGTTTCATGACTAATTTTGGGCTGTGGGGTCAAGAACAGCTTAGATCATGTCATTGGTTACAGCTTAGAGCTGCAAATGGTCTTTCAATTCCTTATATTGGTTATTTGGAATTAGATATAGAGCTTTGTGGGCGAGTAGTTTCAGGCTGTGGCGTGCTGGTTGTTAAGGATCCTCCTGGGGGCATGTGTGCACAAACACCTGGTGTATTGGGTATGAATGTGTTGAGCCGCTGCTACCAGGAGCTATTCGGCCAGCATGGTACAGGCCTTTTTGATTTACCGGCAGTATCACAGGCCCCTAGTTTTATCTTTCAGGCCTTACAAAATTGTCATCAGGCTGGAGTTCAGCCAGTTAAAGATGCAGAAGGACAAGTCAGAGTGCGTGGACGTCGGGCGTGTCGCATCCCAGGTGGCACTGTAAAATTTGTTGCTACAACTTGTTCGGTGCAGTATTCTGGTAATGCTGTACTGTTTGAACCTCCAATTTCTGGTCTCCCTGCAGGTTTGCTGGCCTCTCCTGCGCTCCTAAAGGTGGATGGTGGTACGGTCTGTGCCCATAGTCAACGTGGGCACTATGGATGTGGTATTGTACGCCAGAACTATTGTGGGCGTTGTGAGTAAGGTTGATGTAGTTGCGTTACCCCCAGAGGTCGCAGAGGTAAACATGGTGGCCGCTAGGGTAAGTGCACAGTCTTCTCCTTCTGTGCAGGAGCAAATAGCCACTTTAGACCTGTCAAAACTGCCTGAGGTAGAGCAGGGTAAAGTTAGGGCATTGCTGTTGAAGTATTTGCCTGTGTTTTCCAGTTACGATGGTGATTTGGGTTGTACAAACCTGATATCTCACGATATACCATTGTTAGATGAGATCCCTGTCAGGCAGCGGTTCAGGCGCATCCCTCCGTCTGAGTATGAGGTGGTAAAGGCACATATCAACCAACTGCTAGAGACCCAGGTGATTAGAGAAAGTTCCAGTCCTTATGCTTCGCCCATTGTCCTGGTTAAGAAAAAAGACGGTGGTCTGCGCATGTGCGTAGACTACCGTCGTTTGAATGCGAAAACCAGAAAGGATGCATTCCCTCTACCACGTATTGAGGAAACTTTGGACTCGCTGGCTGGGGCCTGTTGGTTTTCCACCATGGACCTAGCCAGTGGGTATAACCAGGTGCCTGTAACTGAGAAGGACAAGCCTAAGACTGCCTTCTGTACCCCTTTTGGCCTTTTTGAGTGGAATAGGATGGCGTTTGGACTGTGTAATGCCCCAAGCACCTTCCAACGATTGATGGAACGGTTGTTTGGGGATCAACAGTGCCAATCCCTCCTCCTGTATTTGGATGATATTATTGTCTTTTCCTCCTCTATAGATGAACATCTGGCACGGATGGAGGTTGTCCTGAGCCGTCTGCAGAGGGAAGGGTTGAAGGCCAAGTTATCCAAGTGTGCTTTCTTTCAAAGGGAAGTGCGTTATTTGGGTCACGTCATTTCGTCAGAGGGGGTCTCTACCGATCCAGGTAAAGTGGAGGCAGTGGCCAACTGGCCTTGCCCGACCAGCGTTACCGAGTTGCGCTCATTTTTGGGGTTTGCTAGCTACTACCGTCGTTTTGTGGAGGGGTTTTCCAAATTGGCTGCCCCTCTCCATAGGCTGGTGGCTCAGCTTGCAAACCCAAAACAGCGAAAGGGCAATGCCCATGACTTTGCGGCTTCTTGGTCCACAGAATGTCAAAGTAGCTTTGAGGGGTTGAAAATTAAGCTAACTAGTGCTCCAGTGTTGGCCTATGCTGATTTTTCTCTGCCTTTTATTTTAGAGATCGATGCCAGTCAGGGAGGCTTGGGGGCAGTCCTCTCACAGGAACAACAAGGCAAGGTGCGACCAATAGCATATGGCAGCCGCAGTCTTAGGCCCACCGAGCGTAATCCATCTAATTATAGTTCAATGAAATTGGAGTTTTTGGCACTCAAGTGGTCCATGACTGAAAAGTTCAGGGAGTATTTGTTAGGCCAAAAATGTATTGTCTTTACTGATAACAACCCCCTTAGCTACCTGAATTCTGCCAAGTTAGGTGTAATGGAGCATCGTTGGGCTGCTCACTTGTCCGCATTTGACTTTGAAATAAAGTATAGATCGGGTAGGAGCAATCGTAACGCAGACACTTTGTCCCGGCAGAACTTTTCCAGTACAGGAGAAGTTCAAGGCCTGTGTCCAGGGGTGGCTGTTCCAGCTGTGTTGCAGCAAGTGGCCCCAGATGGATTGGTGACCCAGGTCAATCAAGTTACTGCCTTTCCCTGCCCCTCTGGCAGTGACATGGGTGCTCTGCAGGAAGCAGACACAGTCATTGGTGAGGTGTTGGTGTTTTGGAGGCGTAAGTTGCTCCCTACCTCGGAGGAGCGTAAGCAGCTCTCTCGCTTGGCAGTCATCTTGCTTCGCCAATGGGGCCGCCTTGTGGAAATTGAAGGGGTGCTCTATCGGCGTGTGTCACGGCCGGATGGCGGAGAGGAAGTTCTCCAGGTGTTACTACTAGCCGTCATGAAGACTGAGGTCTTGACCCAGCTGCATCAGCAGCATGGACATCAGGGGGTTGAGCGTACTTCCCAGCTGGTTCGTCAGAGATGTTACTGGCCGGGTATGTTTGCTGACATTGCACGCTGGTGCCAGGAGTGTGAGCGCTGCCAGTGTGCTAAAGGCACCCCCTCTGCTCCCAGTAGTTTTATGGGACATCTTCTGGCTTCTCGGCCTAACGAGATTTTAGCTCTCGATTTCACTTTGATGGAGCCTTCAAGATCTGGCCTAGAAAATGTGTTGGTCATGACTGACATATTTACAAAGTACACCTTAGCTATACCCACTAGAGACCAACGGGCCGAGACTGTAGCCCAGGTCCTTGTGGCCGAATGGTTTTGTAAATTTGGGGTGCCAGGTCGCATCCACTCCGACCAAGGTCGTAATTTTGAGTCCACTTTGATTCAGCAGCTGTGTGGGTTGTATGGAGTTGTAAAGTCCCGTACTACTCCATACCACCCTGCTGGAAATGGTCAATGTGAGCGTTTCAATAGAACGTTGCATGATCTGCTGCGTTCTCTTCCACCTTCTAAAAAGAGTGATTGGCCACTTTGTCTCCCTCAGGTTCTCTTTGCGTACAACACTACTCCTCACCAGTCAACTGGAGAATCCCCGTATTATTTGATGTTTGGACAGGAACCTAAACTTCCCATTGATTTCCTCTTGGGTAGAGTTAAAGAGCCGTCAGCCGGCAGTGTTCATGGGTGGATTGTGGAACAGCAAGATCGGTTACAAGTCGCTTTTGAAGGTGCTCGTGAGCGATTGGGTGCCGCAGCCGACCGGCGGAAGGCCCGGCATGATCTTCAGGTAAGGGAAGCACCACTGAAGGAGGGTCAACTAGTTTACCTTCGCGATCATAGTGTGCGAGGTAGATGTAAAATCCAAGACCTGTGGAGCTCAGTGGTCTACCAAGTCCTAAAAGCACCTACTGAAAGTGGAGTGGTCTATACTATTGCTCCTGTTGCAGACCTCAGTAAAACCAAACATGTACACAGATCCTTGTTGAAGGCCCAGCTTGGTCCGAATCTGCTTCCTAGTCCACCTGAACCTGCAATGGGTGATGGCATGCAGCCTTCAGATGAGGAGTGTGATGGAGACTTGCTGGTTCTAGTTCCTGAGACACCAGAGCTTAGAGGAAGGTCAAGGTCACAGGGTTCTGTCCCCCCTGTTCCTCGGGTGGTAGACGAGGAACTGGAGGGTCGAGCAACTGGGGAGACTGTGCAGCCTGAAGTGGTGCCCTCTAACCCTGTAAGAGCAGCAGAAGTTGTGGTAAGGAGAACTGTGAGAAGTACGGCGGGTCAGCATTCTAACCTGCACCACCTCCCACGAGCTGTAGGTACAGGGACAGTGTCCAGTATAGCGACTAACCCTTTTGGTACATTCTTTCGCCCTTGGGATTAGGCTCTTCGATTAATGATGTTTAGTTCACCGTCGGGGCGACGTTGCAGAAATTGGGGGTGGAATGTGATGGTGTAGTGCAGCTGATTGATATGAGTAACCAAAATGTGATGGTGCTGTGCAGCTGATTGGCATTGACATCGGCCAATCGGCACGTAGCACCGCCTTTTTAAACCTGATTGGTCGGTGCTTGGGATACGTCACGTCCGACTCCGACGCACTGGTTTGGGTGTCTGTAGCCGCGGCTACAGGTAGAGGCTCTGCGCTCGTTCTGAATTTTGTAAGTTGTTTGAATCGACCCACGTTAAGCTCTCTTTTGGCATTGTTCTAGTGCATCGTGTGGCGGTGGCTTTTCCCTTGGCTGTGGTGGCTGGATGACTGTTCAGTTGCAGGTATGTGATGGCTTTGAACTGGCTGAGTAATGGGGTTTAGCCGCATTTTAACCTGCGTGTTTCATGCTGTACAGCTATTAATTCCGGCACCTCGCTGTATTGTATCGACCAACGAGTGATTTAGAACGTGTCTGAGTGTGCGCCCATTGGTAAGTGAAGCACGTATGATGTGGTGTGATCATTTAAAGGACCATGTTAATGGGCTTGTTTGCGCTTTTTCCTCCTTAGGATCCTCCCTTTTCCCCTTTCTTTCTCTCTTACGTCGGATCTTCCTCTGGTATCATTTGCTTACTAGCTCCCGTGTTCATCGCTATTGCCGTGGTTACCGGAGACCGTCTGCAACTGCTGCTAATGCTAATGGCGGCGTATTGGCTGCCGCTTGGACGCCACCAATGCAGCTGCTAGCGGGGACTGCCTGCAATAACTCTTAGCGTGCTGCTTTGTGCTCCCCTTCATTTTTTCATTTGTTTATTTGTGTTGGATAATTGATTTGTCAACATAAGCATTCTTCTGTTTTTTGTTGTGTATTTATGCAAAGTATTGATTTTTGTTTTTCGTTATTAAGAGTATTCTTTTGTGAGTTTAGTCTTATTTCTAGTAACAGTTAATGTTGGGTCTAGTGTAGGTCAGATGGTGTAAATACAGCTGCAGCTATCTTTCAATTAGATCATGTAAAGTAGGTGTTAACCTGATTGACCCACTTATTTGTGTTTTGTTGGTTATTGATTTTTATTTTTATTTATTTCAGGAACTGAGGTTTCCCCCGGTGGATGACGGGTCACTTTCCACTGGTGGTGGTGTTTCTCTATCGTGTGCTGTGGACACTGAGTGCGTGATAGCGTGATTTTTGAGTGCACTGTGGTGTGTGCGTGTGCTGGGGTAAAGTCTGTCCACTCGTACCCAGTCAGTGGGAACCTCCAATCCTGGTTTGGTTTTGTTTATTTATTGTTTCTTGTGTTTAATAATGAAGTGGGAGTCTTTGTGTTTTTAAGAACCGTTTTATTCCAAATAAATATTTTTGTACTTTTTCATTAACTCACGTCTCTGTGCCTTTCTGGGAGAAACGAACCTGTGTCCTTTTCTAATAGTTGTTTCCCTGGGTAACTCCTGGGGTGGCGTAGTCGGTTATTTTTATTTAAAAAGATTTAAACCCTACTCTATACCCTCGTCACATTCTGGCGTAGTCGGCAGGATTCCCCCTCATTGTGTGCAGAGACGTGTGTTTGTTTTTGTATATTTTCATTTTTGTAGGAATTGAATTGCGGCAGTCTCCCTCCCCTATTCTTTTTGGTGAGTCAACAAACGTTGACTTTTTGCTTGTACGTTGTAGCAATGGAAGATGAATTGCGTGAGTTAAGGGAGTTGGTAACTCAATTAAAAGCTGATAATGAGCGACTACGGCAAGAGCAGGTGCCAGCTGCACTGCCGGGTCCATCTAATATTTCTATTCCTGTTGTTTCAGATCCTCCCCTCATTGATGCTGGTCCCTCGTCAACCGACCGATTTGTTTTCGTTCCTCGAGACCGTAAATGTCCAAAATTCAGTGGCCGGTCCGGAATTGACATCAATGAGTGGGTGGAAGAAGCAGAGGCTTGTATGCGTCTTCGCCATTTGTCTTCAGCTGATCGGGCATTTTTCTTGTTTGATCACCTGGAGGGAGAGGCAAGAGAGGAAATTCGTTATAGGCCACAGAGTGAAAGGGAGGATCCAAAGCGGGTGATTCAGGTATTGCGCGATCTATATGGCTGTACTAAGTCTTATGTAGCTCTTCAGGAGTCATTCTTTTCCAGAAGACAGCAGGAAGGGGAGACTTTGGAGTTTTCCTTAGCCCTGATGAGCCTTCTGGAAATGGTTAAAGGTCAGTCACCTCATGGCATGCCTAATGCAGAAATTTTACTGCGAGATCAGTTTGTGGAAAACGTTAATGATTGCACCCTTCGTCGTGAACTTAAGCAGTTTGTTCGGCGTCAACCTACTGCCACATTGGTTGACGTACGTGGTGAAGCACTTCGGTGGGAAAGAGAGGGCATGCCTGGGGGAGCGCGGGGCCGAAGTCAGTCTGTTCCATCAGTTTATGGTATTCAGTATGGGGTGCAGGGGAATCGAAGTGTTAGTAGTGGGGCAAAGTCTGAAATGACTGAATTGCGGGACATGTTGCTGAAGCAGCAGCAACAATTAAATCAACTAGTTCAAAGTATGTCTCTGCTTCAGAGTTGTTCACCCAGTTTGCCGCCACCTAAAGTTAACCCTGTTATTTGCAGAAGATGTCGTCAGCCAGGCCATTTTGCGAGAAATTGCGATGGTGGGCGGATGTCGGTCCGTGCACCATCAGCCCAAATAACTTCTGCTTTAACAAGACGCGAACAGTCATCCTCCAGCCAGCCGTCGGAAAACTAGTTCCCACCAAGTTACAGGGCCATAACTTGGTTGGGAAAAGGGTAGGCTCTAATGATCATATGCCGTGTTTAATGTCTACATGTCCGAAGCTCGTTGTAACTATAGGTGGGGTTCAGGTCCCTTGTTTGGTTGACACCGGTTCCATGGTGTCCACCATTACTGAGAGTTGTTTCATGACTAATTTTGGGCTGTGGGGTCAAGAACAGCTTAGATCATGTCATTGGTTACAGCTTAGAGCTGCAAATGGTCTTTCAATTCCTTATATTGGTTATTTGGAATTAGATATAGAGCTTTGTGGGCGAGTAGTTTCAGGCTGTGGCGTGCTGGTTGTTAAGGATCCTCCTGGGGGCATGTGTGCACAAACACCTGGTGTATTGGGTATGAATGTGTTGAGCCGCTGCTACCAGGAGCTATTCGGCCAGCATGGTACAGGCCTTTTTGATTTACCGGCAGTATCACAGGCCCCTAGTTTTATCTTTCAGGCCTTACAAAATTGTCATCAGGCTGGAGTTCAGCCAGTTAAAGATGCAGAAGGACAAGTCAGAGTGCGTGGACGTCGGGCGTGTCGCATCCCAGGTGGCACTGTAAAATTTGTTGCTACAACTTGTTCGGTGCAGTATTCTGGTAATGCTGTACTGTTTGAACCTCCAATTTCTGGTCTCCCTGCAGGTTTGCTGGCCTCTCCTGCGCTCCTAAAGGTGGATGGTGGTACGGTCTGTGCCCATAGTCAACGTGGGCACTATGGATGTGGTATTGTACGCCAGAACTATTGTGGGCGTTGTGAGTAAGGTTGATGTAGTTGCGTTACCCCCAGAGGTCGCAGAGGTAAACATGGTGGCCGCTAGGGTAAGTGCACAGTCTTCTCCTTCTGTGCAGGAGCAAATAGCCACTTTAGACCTGTCAAAACTGCCTGAGGTAGAGCAGGGTAAAGTTAGGGCATTGCTGTTGAAGTATTTGCCTGTGTTTTCCAGTTACGATGGTGATTTGGGTTGTACAAACCTGATATCTCACGATATACCATTGTTAGATGAGATCCCTGTCAGGCAGCGGTTCAGGCGCATCCCTCCGTCTGAGTATGAGGTGGTAAAGGCACATATCAACCAACTGCTAGAGACCCAGGTGATTAGAGAAAGTTCCAGTCCTTATGCTTCGCCCATTGTCCTGGTTAAGAAAAAAGACGGTGGTCTGCGCATGTGCGTAGACTACCGTCGTTTGAATGCGAAAACCAGAAAGGATGCATTCCCTCTACCACGTATTGAGGAAACTTTGGACTCGCTGGCTGGGGCCTGTTGGTTTTCCACCATGGACCTAGCCAGTGGGTATAACCAGGTGCCTGTAACTGAGAAGGACAAGCCTAAGACTGCCTTCTGTACCCCTTTTGGCCTTTTTGAGTGGAATAGGATGGCGTTTGGACTGTGTAATGCCCCAAGCACCTTCCAACGATTGATGGAACGGTTGTTTGGGGATCAACAGTGCCAATCCCTCCTCCTGTATTTGGATGATATTATTGTCTTTTCCTCCTCTATAGATGAACATCTGGCACGGATGGAGGTTGTCCTGAGCCGTCTGCAGAGGGAAGGGTTGAAGGCCAAGTTATCCAAGTGTGCTTTCTTTCAAAGGGAAGTGCGTTATTTGGGTCACGTCATTTCGTCAGAGGGGGTCTCTACCGATCCAGGTAAAGTGGAGGCAGTGGCCAACTGGCCTTGCCCGACCAGCGTTACCGAGTTGCGCTCATTTTTGGGGTTTGCTAGCTACTACCGTCGTTTTGTGGAGGGGTTTTCCAAATTGGCTGCCCCTCTCCATAGGCTGGTGGCTCAGCTTGCAAACCCAAAACAGCGAAAGGGCAATGCCCATGACTTTGCGGCTTCTTGGTCCACAGAATGTCAAAGTAGCTTTGAGGGGTTGAAAATTAAGCTAACTAGTGCTCCAGTGTTGGCCTATGCTGATTTTTCTCTGCCTTTTATTTTAGAGATCGATGCCAGTCAGGGAGGCTTGGGGGCAGTCCTCTCACAGGAACAACAAGGCAAGGTGCGACCAATAGCATATGGCAGCCGCAGTCTTAGGCCCACCGAGCGTAATCCATCTAATTATAGTTCAATGAAATTGGAGTTTTTGGCACTCAAGTGGTCCATGACTGAAAAGTTCAGGGAGTATTTGTTAGGCCAAAAATGTATTGTCTTTACTGATAACAACCCCCTTAGCTACCTGAATTCTGCCAAGTTAGGTGTAATGGAGCATCGTTGGGCTGCTCACTTGTCCGCATTTGACTTTGAAATAAAGTATAGATCGGGTAGGAGCAATCGTAACGCAGACACTTTGTCCCGGCAGAACTTTTCCAGTACAGGAGAAGTTCAAGGCCTGTGTCCAGGGGTGGCTGTTCCAGCTGTGTTGCAGCAAGTGGCCCCAGATGGATTGGTGACCCAGGTCAATCAAGTTACTGCCTTTCCCTGCCCCTCTGGCAGTGACATGGGTGCTCTGCAGGAAGCAGACACAGTCATTGGTGAGGTGTTGGTGTTTTGGAGGCGTAAGTTGCTCCCTACCTCGGAGGAGCGTAAGCAGCTCTCTCGCTTGGCAGTCATCTTGCTTCGCCAATGGGGCCGCCTTGTGGAAATTGAAGGGGTGCTCTATCGGCGTGTGTCACGGCCGGATGGCGGAGAGGAAGTTCTCCAGGTGTTACTACTAGCCGTCATGAAGACTGAGGTCTTGACCCAGCTGCATCAGCAGCATGGACATCAGGGGGTTGAGCGTACTTCCCAGCTGGTTCGTCAGAGATGTTACTGGCCGGGTATGTTTGCTGACATTGCACGCTGGTGCCAGGAGTGTGAGCGCTGCCAGTGTGCTAAAGGCACCCCCTCTGCTCCCAGTAGTTTTATGGGACATCTTCTGGCTTCTCGGCCTAACGAGATTTTAGCTCTCGATTTCACTTTGATGGAGCCTTCAAGATCTGGCCTAGAAAATGTGTTGGTCATGACTGACATATTTACAAAGTACACCTTAGCTATACCCACTAGAGACCAACGGGCCGAGACTGTAGCCCAGGTCCTTGTGGCCGAATGGTTTTGTAAATTTGGGGTGCCAGGTCGCATCCACTCCGACCAAGGTCGTAATTTTGAGTCCACTTTGATTCAGCAGCTGTGTGGGTTGTATGGAGTTGTAAAGTCCCGTACTACTCCATACCACCCTGCTGGAAATGGTCAATGTGAGCGTTTCAATAGAACGTTGCATGATCTGCTGCGTTCTCTTCCACCTTCTAAAAAGAGTGATTGGCCACTTTGTCTCCCTCAGGTTCTCTTTGCGTACAACACTACTCCTCACCAGTCAACTGGAGAATCCCCGTATTATTTGATGTTTGGACAGGAACCTAAACTTCCCATTGATTTCCTCTTGGGTAGAGTTAAAGAGCCGTCAGCCGGCAGTGTTCATGGGTGGATTGTGGAACAGCAAGATCGGTTACAAGTCGCTTTTGAAGGTGCTCGTGAGCGATTGGGTGCCGCAGCCGACCGGCGGAAGGCCCGGCATGATCTTCAGGTAAGGGAAGCACCACTGAAGGAGGGTCAACTAGTTTACCTTCGCGATCATAGTGTGCGAGGTAGATGTAAAATCCAAGACCTGTGGAGCTCAGTGGTCTACCAAGTCCTAAAAGCACCTACTGAAAGTGGAGTGGTCTATACTATTGCTCCTGTTGCAGACCTCAGTAAAACCAAACATGTACACAGATCCTTGTTGAAGGCCCAGCTTGGTCCGAATCTGCTTCCTAGTCCACCTGAACCTGCAATGGGTGATGGCATGCAGCCTTCAGATGAGGAGTGTGATGGAGACTTGCTGGTTCTAGTTCCTGAGACACCAGAGCTTAGAGGAAGGTCAAGGTCACAGGGTTCTGTCCCCCCTGTTCCTCGGGTGGTAGACGAGGAACTGGAGGGTCGAGCAACTGGGGAGACTGTGCAGCCTGAAGTGGTGCCCTCTAACCCTGTAAGAGCAGCAGAAGTTGTGGTAAGGAGAACTGTGAGAAGTACGGCGGGTCAGCATTCTAACCTGCACCACCTCCCACGAGCTGTAGGTACAGGGACAGTGTCCAGTATAGCGACTAACCCTTTTGGTACATTCTTTCGCCCTTGGGATTAGGCTCTTCGATTAATGATGTTTAGTTCACCGTCGGGGCGACGTTGCAGAAATTGGGGGTGGAATGTGATGGTGTAGTGCAGCTGATTGATATGAGTAACCAAAATGTGATGGTGCTGTGCAGCTGATTGGCATTGACATCGGCCAATCGGCACGTAGCACCGCCTTTTTAAACCTGATTGGTCGGTGCTTGGGATACGTCACGTCCGACTCCGACGCACTGGTTTGGGTGTCTGTAGCCGCGGCTACAGGTAGAGGCTCTGCGCTCGTTCTGAATTTTGTAAGTTGTTTGAATCGACCCACGTTAAGCTCTCTTTTGGCATTGTTCTAGTGCATCGTGTGGCGGTGGCTTTTCCCTTGGCTGTGGTGGCTGGATGACTGTTCAGTTGCAGGTATGTGATGGCTTTGAACTGGCTGAGTAATGGGGTTTAGCCGCATTTTAACCTGCGTGTTTCATGCTGTACAGCTATTAATTCCGGCACCTCGCTGTATTGTATCGACCAACGAGTGATTTAGAACGTGTCTGAGTGTGCGCCCATTGGTAAGTGAAGCACGTATGATGTGGTGTGATCATTTAAAGGACCATGTTAATGGGCTTGTTTGCGCTTTTTCCTCCTTAGGATCCTCCCTTTTCCCCTTTCTTTCTCTCTTACGTCGGATCTTCCTCTGGTATCATTTGCTTACTAGCTCCCGTGTTCATCGCTATTGCCGTGGTTACCGGAGACCGTCTGCAACTGCTGCTAATGCTAATGGCGGCGTATTGGCTGCCGCTTGGACGCCACCAATGCAGCTGCTAGCGGGGACTGCCTGCAATAACTCTTAGCGTGCTGCTTTGTGCTCCCCTTCATTTTTTCATTTGTTTATTTGTGTTGGATAATTGATTTGTCAACATAAGCATTCTTCTGTTTTTTGTTGTGTATTTATGCAAAGTATTGATTTTTGTTTTTCGTTATTAAGAGTATTCTTTTGTGAGTTTAGTCTTATTTCTAGTAACAGTTAATGTTTGGTCTAGTGTAGGTCAGATGGTGTAAATACAGCTGCAGCTATCTTTCAATTAGATCATGTAAAGTAGGTGTTAACCTGATTGACCCACTTATTTGTGTTTTGTTGGTTATTGATTTTTATTTTTATTTATTTCAGGAACTGAGGTTTCCCCCGGTGGATGACGGGTCACTTTCCACTGGTGGTGGTGTTTCTCTATCGTGTGCTGTGGACACTGAGTGCGTGATAGCGTGATTTTTGAGTGCACTGTGGTGTGTGCGTGTGCTGGGGTAAAGTCTGTCCACTCGTACCCAGTCAGTGGGAACCTCCAATCCTGGTTTGGTTTTGTTTATTTATTGTTTCTTGTGTTTAATAATGAAGTGGGAGTCTTTGTGTTTTTAAGAACCGTTTTATTCCAAATAAATATTTTTGTACTTTTTCATTAACTCACGTCTCTGTGCCTTTCTGGGAGAAACGAACCTGTGTCCTTTTCTAATAGTTGTTTCCCTGGGTAACTCCTGGGGTGGCGTAGTCGGTTATTTTTATTTAAAAAGATTTAAACCCTACTCTATACCCTCGTCACACATGCAAAATAAAAATCCTGTATTTATGTAGCGATTTATACTAAAATAGACATAGATATGTGTCTAAGCTAAATAAGTCTTTAAAAAACATGAAGGTGCAAACATTTAGACTATTCATTCATTCATTTTCTTGTCGGCTTAGTCACTTTATTAATCTGGGGTGACCACAGCGGATTGAACTGCCAACATATCCAGCAAGGTTTTTTTTTTTTTTTTTTTTTTTTTACGCAGCGGATGCCCTTCCAGCCGCAACCCATCTCTGGAAAACATTCACACATACACACACACACACTCATACACTACGGACAATTTGGCCTACCCAATTCACCTGTACCGCATGTCTTTGCACTGCACAAACAATTCTAGCCAAAATGTAATCCCTAATTTTAATTTTCTCTGTATATTTGTCCATTTCTATGCATAAAAAATTGAAAAGATAAATGATTGAGCAAACACAGTGTAGGAGACTCTTTTTTTTTTTGCCTGTAATGATTCTTTCTGGAAGTAGCTGTTCCAAGGGAATGAATATAAATTTAATAGTACTGTCTTCCATTTGTGTAAAAATAGCTTCTAACATGCTATATTTTAAGATATTGGTAGAGGGTTGTTAATATATCATCACAGAAGACTAATACATCACATAAGAAAAGATAGGAATGGTGGAGAACAGGGGTTGGTTGAAAACTGAAAAAACTTTATTATGGAGATATGTGTGATGATGAATTAAAAATGGTGACAATTAAAGGTTTTAATGGTTGGAAAGAGATAAAAGGAAACTTACTGGAATGTAAAGATGGTGTTGAAAGAGAATAAGAAATATGCACAGCTCTATCTTTGAATTTGCATTATAAAAGCAAAAAGCAGTGTTATCAATTGTTGTCATACACAGTTAAATAACACATAATAACATACATTTGTCTTCAAAAACATTAATTTAAGCCTGAACACTACATGGTACTTAAAATGAATAGAAATAAATACATATTACATACTAGGGGTGTCAAAATGAATTGTTTCTTCAGTGCATCGTGATGCAGACGCGGACAATTTGGTATTGGTTCAGTTATAGATTCTCTGGTTATTATGTGCTGATGTCATTTATCTAATTTTTGCTATATTGCGTTAGTTTACTATGGCGAGGGAGGCCACTGCGAATTATTAAAATGCTCCAAAGACTTAAAAAAATGCAGAAACTATCCCAACTAACCCAAGACTCTGCTAGGAAGATGCTACCAAATGCAGCCCAAGACTGGTAACTCAATGAAGCTAAGCAGTGCTGAGCCTGATCAGGACCTGGATGGGTGACCACATGGGAAAACTAGGTTGCTGTTGGAAAAAGTGTTAATGAGTCCAGGAGGAGGTGCTCAGACTGCGGACTGTGTAAGTCCTAATGCCCCAGTAAAGTGAAGGGGACACTTCACACACCCCTAATCCCCCAACCCCATCCCCCTCATGATTATGAAGCGCTTTGGGTGTGCAGCCATACACGATAAATGCGCTATATAAATACAATTTAATAATTTAAAGACCCTTGCCTTCCATATAAGCAACTTCTGATACCAAATGTTCAACTAGATGTCAAGTTATTATTTGTTGTTCCTAACACTTGGATAGGTGACAAGACTTATTTCAGGTAGTGTACAGGTCACACTATATTTTAATTGTACAAATAATGCTTTTAACAAACCATGGCATTAAATTAGACTTCTGATTAAAAAAAACTAGTAATTTGCTGCTTTAATAAAACATTTTTTAATGTAATAATTTAAATATTAACAGTTTATTAACAGTTATAAAGTAGGATCTTTTTTTACATTTCTAAACATATCTAAACCCAACCTTACTAATGGTAACACTTTAGAATAATGGCCCATTAGTTAACGTCTTTACTTACATTAAGCTTTTTTAATCATAGTTAAACATTAACTAATGCATTATTAAAACCCAAACGTGTGTTTGTTAACATTGTCGCCGGCAGCTAGCTCTCTGCAACTCTCACATGGTCGCCCACTGAAGCTAAGCAGGACTGAGCCCGGTCAGTACCTGGATGGGAGACCACATGGAGAATCTAGGTTGCTGCTGGAAGTGGTGTTAGTGAGGCCAGCAGGGGCGTTCATCCTGTGGTCTGTGTGGGTCCTAATGCCCCAGTATAGTGACGGGGATTCTATACGGCTCAGTGAGCGCCGTCTTTCGGATGAGATGTTAAACCGAGGTCCCGACTCTCTGTGGTCGTTAAAAATTCCAGGATGTCCTCCGAAAAAGAGTAGGGGTTTAACCCCGGTATCCTGGCCAAAATCTGCCCTCTGGCCTCCTAACCATCCCCATATCCCAATTGGCTTCATCACTGTCTCCTCTCCACCAATCAGCTGGTGTGTGGTGTGCGGTCTGGTGCAAAATGGCTCCAGGTGGATGCTGCACACTAGTGGTGGATGAGGAGAGACCACTCCCCCCCCCCCCCCCCCCCATTGTGTAAAGCGCTTTAAATGCTCAAAAAAGCGCTATATAAATGTAAGAAATTATTATTATTATTATTATTATTATTAACATTAGGTAATGCACCATAAGATAATATGAACATGAACTAATGTTATAGACATCATATACTAATATATATATTTTATATGCAGCCTGAGAGCTGATCACTCCTCTGCCTACCGACGGTAAATGATTTAAGCAGGGGTGTGAGTTATTTCCACTGTACAGTCAAATCAATCTGTTTTTATAGCTGGTTAGGCTGGAAAATGACCGGCCAAATCCAGCTAAAACCAGCTTGACCAGCCTGGTTTAAGCTGGATATAGCTGGTTTTGGCTGGACTCCCAGCTTGGCTAGGCTGGTCAAATTGGTTTTAGCTGGTCATCTTCCAGCCTGACCAGCTAAAACCATGCTGAAAATGGCTGGAAACCAGCCTGGAAGTGGCCAAAACCCCTATAAAACCAGGCTGGTCGACCAGCTATAACCAGCCAACCAGCCAAGGCTGGTTTAAACTGAATTTTTCAGCAGGGTTATAACTGTTAACAAACTGTTAATGTTTAAAAAATACACAGGTAATACACCAGTGGTAAATGGTATGAATTATTAGTTAATACTAATATAATTGGGTAACTACAATGTTAACAAAAAATATACTAACTACATATCACATTACTTACGTCAGTAGCTTTTTAGATTGAAAAGACTTGACCTGTTTTAACCTGTCTGTATTCTTTTTCAGATGAGAACATGTCTTGAATCTAGCATTATCCAGTCACCCAGCTGTCCGACTTCAACCTTCAAACTTGTTCTGTTCTGCTGTAGCAACTGCATATTAGAGCGGCCTTCCATCCTCAGCTATGCTTTCTCTCTTTGTCTCTTCCACGCACACACATAAAAAAAATAAAAAAAAAAACCCACATTCCTCCACAGAACACTTTCTCAGCATTCACACACTCAGCAGGAGGAGCTTTGAGTTTGGCGATATCGTGCTAAATGTTCGACGTCAAAAAGAACACAAAACGGCGCAATCATCACAGCATGGACGCTCGAGCCCATCATACAGAGCAAACCAACCTTCAGCAATTACATCCTCTCCCGTACATGCGCTCGGCCAATTAATGACAGCCGCAGTATCTCAACAGCCTCCACATTCTCAATTATAAACAGTCATAACAAAGCTCCTCTGTGGTAAATGGAAGCCAGTCAGGCGTGCGCTGGGCATAATTGTTACAATGTTGAAAGTCACAGTTAATTAAAGGTCACCTAAGCTGCGGCAAACATGCAGGAATAGTGATGAACGGATCAAATGCAGGGCTCTGCCGTCCAGGAGAGGACGTGAACTACGCTGCAAGTGTTACGATAGCCGCAAAACTGCACTGAAGATTTTTAAGCACGGTATTAATGGATGGTTTTAGCCTCCACGCAATAGGCACGTTTAATGAGCTGCAGGGTGATGGGGTGAATTATGCTGCATGGGCCATTGTGATGCCAGGATGGGTTTTGCTGGCTCATCATTGCCGTCTGTTCATCCGCATTCGTTGTGGCCCTCAAAGGATTAGTTGACTGAAAATGAGCATTCTGTCATCATTTGCTCACCCTCAGGACATTCTAGACCTTCTGCAAAGAACAAGTTATTTTAAAGAATTTTTACAAGCTTTTTTTTATTTTTTATTCTTAGATTTATACACTCACCGGCCACTTTATTAGGAACACCTTCCCAACTGCTTGTTGCAAATTACTACCCAGCCAATAACATGGCAGCAATTCAGTGCATTTGGGCATGTAGACATGGTCAAGACGATCTGCTGCAGATGGAACTGAGCATCAGAATGGGAAAGAAAGCAGATTTAAGTGACTCTAAACAAGGCAAGGCTGTTGGTGCCAGACGGGCTGGTCTGAGTATTTTAGAAACTGCTGATCTACTGGGACATTCGTGCACAACCATCTCTAAGGTTTACAGAGAATGGGCACAAACATCTTGTTGATGACAGAGGTCAGAGGAGAAGACTGGCCAGACTGGTTCGAGCTGATAGAAAGGCAGCAGTATCTCAAATAGTCTTGATTTCTGCTACGACATTCAGATGGTAGGGTCAGAATTTGGCATCAACAACATGAAAGCATGGATCCATTTATCCATTCATCTATCAAATCTGTTTAGGCTGGCGGTGGTGGTGTAATGGTGTGCAGGATATTTTCTTGGCACACTTTGGGCCCATTAGTATCAATTGTACTTTAGTATTAAATACCTACCGGAGTAAAGTGCATATCATCTCAGACTGGTTTCTTGAACATGACAATGACTTCACTGTACTCAAATGGACTCCACAGTAACCAGATCTCAATCCAATAGGGCATCTTTGGAATGTGTTGGAATTGGATATTTGCATCATGAATGTGCAGCCAACAAATTTGCAGCAACTGCGTGATGCCATCATGTCAATATGGACCAAAATAGAAATATTTCCAGTAACTTGTTGAATCTATGCCATGAGGCATTAAGGCAGTTCTGAAGGTAAAAGTGGGTCCAACCCGGTACTAGTAAGGTAATAAAGTGTTATTCAGTGTAAATTCATTCGTTAATCTTTTTTTATTTTGTTAAGGATGTCCATCTTCCAACAATCCAATTGGTTACCAATGATGAATTCATGTGTCATGAACACCCACAATCTACAGTAAGCCTAATATACCTCACTCACACACACAATACTGAGTCTAGTTGTTTGTAACATTTGTAAGTAACTCTTGTCTTGTCATGTTTTTAACCTGTTTTGTTTACGCCACCAGACCTGATCATTTGCCTGCTTTTGACTAAGCTCAAGGATTCCCTGTGTACCCCAGTTTGCCCCTGTTTCGTTGCTTGTCTGACTAATCTATCAAAAAAACTGCACATGGAGGAAAGATAAACAATAAAGAAAAAAAATAGACTCTTAATTTCTGTTTTATGGAAATTTTAACTGTTTTTCCATATGTGTTTTATAGAAAATATAAATTTCAAACAATATTTTTATTTTGGGGAGATTTTTTTTTTTTTTTTTTTTTTTACAAATTTTAGGACCATTTCAAGTGGATCTTTATCATGAAAAGACAATCATAACCTCCAGTTCATGGCAACTTTTAACAGTTTTTTGTCCATACAGCAAGACAGTGTGGTCTAAAACATCAATGTTAAAGAAAAAACATATTTTTTAATCAACAATTTCAAGAGTTCACACTTAGCTGATAATTAATAATAAAGCTTGATTGGTATGCTGAGCCCTAAACGTATAAGATCCTTGAGCCCTGGGCTGCCTCCCATGAGCAGGGTGAGGAGGAGTTTGAGCTTAGGTAGATCTCTATGAACTCCACTTATTTTATCTGGCTAATTGACCGATATAGGGATGGCTAAGGAGAGATTTGCAGCTTGCTTAGAGCTTCATTATGATGCCAATTTAGCATGTTCCATTTACAGGTAGTTTTTTGGACTGTGGGAGAAAACCGCAGAACTCACAGAAAAACACATGAATACAGGGAGAACGAGCAAACTCTGCACAGATATGTCAACTGGTTTAGTTGGGACTTCAACCCGGGACTTCAACTGATCTGAAGTCATTTACTTTTGCATATTTTGAGCACTAATAGAGAACTGCATTGAAATCAGCACGGATTAAAGTTAATATTTTAAAACAAAAATTAAATATGAAACAAAACAAGACAAAGTCAACAATGTAAGAATTGACATATTTTGGTTGCAATATTCCTTTAAATGCACAGGCATATTCTGAAAAACTCATTCAAGTCTTTTGTGATAGTCTCTCTGTCCTTCAGATGCAATCAATTGAAGTTTATAGTAACAATTACCTGATAAGAGTTTACTGATGGAATGTATAGCTTTCTATCTCCATTTCACGGACATGTTGCTAAACCCTTTCCTGCCCTGGCCTGTCAGATAGCTAGATTAAAAAAAGAGAAATGTACATCCATAATAAAACGCGCTAGATTGAAAAGTCATTCTTTAACATTATGATGCACTCCATTAGGTGTAGTTATTGCTTGTAAAATGTCGCATTGGAGCTGATGTAGAAGCATGTGAAGATGCCGCTTGCATTGTTTTTCCAATCGCGTCTCCCTGCTGCTTAAGATGCTGTTATTGATGCCAGTCTTAACAGAGCAAACAGTATAATCTCCAGTAAGCTGTGGAATTTTTATTACTGCATTTTAAAGGTCATATTTCAGATGTTTAAAAGCAAAAAATACTAAAATCTAATAGGAATCACTGAGCCCTGAATATGACGCGCAGCTGCCAATTATGTAAATTGATGAATGAATCCTGAAATAGCGTTAAAGATTGTATCAGACATTTTAAAGTAAGAGGAAAACTAAGTGTTTAAGTATTTAAAATACTTAATAGTAATCTGATGCATTATTCATAGTGTTAAGTGTAACCCATTCCATTTATTTATTTTTTTACACAGAATGAGGCTTTTGATTCGCAGATTTGAGACTACAATAAAGGTAAATTACTTTGGATTAATATATTAATTTAATTAAACTAAACTTAACTAAAGTAATTATTTTCCCCTAAATGCCACAAGTAATCAGTTATTTAAGGAAAAATCTAACTAACAAAAACTATCTATTTAAATAAATAAATAAATAAAAAGGAAGTCCTAAAAAAAGGGGGTGTGACAAGATCTTGTTTTAAGAGCTCTAACTAGATAAAATCATGTCAAGATTTCTTGCTGAGAAGAAAAGTTGTGATGTTAGCTTGATAGAGCATGAAGGTGAAACTAGCATTGAATATTGGAGGCAGGATTAGATTTGGACCGCAATTTAAGTTCTTTGCACACACTTGGCAACCCAAGCTGGCGTCAGTGTTGCCAGATGTAATGACTTTTTTCAGCCCAAAAGCTGTCCAAAACCCGCCCAAATGCACACAAAAAAAAAACACCCAAAATATTAGATTAATATATATATATTTTTTTTTGTTTTATTTATTTAAATAAAAATTAACCTAGTTACATTAATTGCCATATTTTTTAACCATACATCAACCAACACCAGCAGTCACAGAACCACAAGATAACCGGATCACATCGAAACGCTGCCCCCCTCTCATCTACACTGTGCACTTATTGCTGTGTAGACTACATTACTTATTAGAGAATGTTTTACTTTCAAAGTCCCGTTTTGGTGTTTTAAATTCTTTTGAACACAATTAGGTGCGGCCTGTCAATCAGACAATGCTTCTATGTTTGTTCTTGCTGTCAATTGCATAAAAAAACTATCAATAAAAGTGTTATGATAAACCGAACTGAAGGAAGTCTAGTCAGGATAGAGGGAAAGATGAATGCAGCAATGTACAGAGAAATCCTGAATGAAAACCTCTTGACCTCAGACTGGACCGACGGTTCATCTTCCAGCAGGACAATGAACCAAAGAACACTGCCAAAACATCAATGGAGTGGCTTCACAACAACTCAGCGAATGTCCTTGAGTGCTCCAGCCAAGGCCCAGACATAAATTTCATCACTTCTCATACAACCTGATAGAGCTTGAGAGGTACTGCAAAGAAGAATGGGAGAAAACTCTCAAAGGCAGGTGTGCCAAGCTTGTGGCATCATATTCCAAAAGCCATGAGGCTGTAATTGTTGTCAAAGGTGCATCTACAAAGTGTTAAGCAAAGGCTGTAAATGCTTATGTACATGTGATTTTTTTAGGTTTTTTTATTTTTAATAAATTTGCAACAATTAATGTTTTTTACATTATCATTATGGGGTATTGTGTGTAGAATTTTGGGGAAATAAATGGATTTAATCCATTTTGGGAAAAGGCTGTCACAAAAAAAAAAAAAAAAGTGAAGCGCTAATACTTTCTGTAGGCATGGATATATATATATATATATATATATATATATATATATATATATATATATATATATATATATATATATATATATATATAGCATGCATTGTATGATTAAAAACTGAAATTTTTCATTGATGTCAACAAAAACCTATGTTTTGACCAATAATATACATTAGTAATAAAACATCATCTAGAAGTCTAAAAGTCTGAATATATTTAAATTTAGATTGTACCATCATGTTCCAGATTTTCTTAATACGTGTATCTCAACCAAATACTGCAATATCCCAAAAAACACTCTTCATTAAGGGAAAGCATATTTATTTAACTTTCAGGTTATCCTTAAATCTTAATTTCCAAAAATGGGCACCTATGTCTGGTTTTGTGGTCTGTGGTTACATGAACACTTACAAGAGTAAATTATAAGAATTCAAAATTATGTTTACAGTGTTCATAGAACCATCCTGTATGCATACAGAGTGCAAGAAATTGCAGGTATTTACTTGTGTACCCGGAGTTTTCTAGAGGGAAACACAATTTGTAAATTAGTACACAATATTATATATATTGTATTAAATCATGTTTTTTTTTTTTTTTTTTTGCCTGTAAAAACTCAAATAACCCCATAAATAGATACATTGATTTATATACTTTCAGGAATGAAATTACATTCAAAAAGCACTAAACGATCACTTAAAAGTTACCTAGATGTGTAGTTTGCTACTAAATGGACATTCACCCACCCATTCACCATCATTTACTCATTGTTTACTTGTTTCAAACCTTGTTTATTTCTTCTGTTAAACACAAAAGAAGATATTTAGAAAATTTTTTTGGAATAATTTGGAAACCTGGGTCCCACTTTATATTAAGTGGCTTTAACTAATATGTAATTACACAGGATTTAATAGTTTGGTACAATGTACTTGTTGTGTAAATACATGTATTTACTCTGTACTTATTCTTGATTAAATACATGTAACTATATTTGTAATTAACTTTTGTAATTACATTTGTAAATACACTGTTGACCATCCCTTATACCTTAACCCACCCTTAAACCTACCCATGCCACCAAACCTGTCAATAACCCAACCTCTATCCCAACTCAAAAGATCCACAATTGTTCTCAAATACATTATAAGCACAGTAAGTACATTGTATTTATTTTTTGATAGTACATAGTAGTTAAGGACACTTAATGTAAAGTGGGACCGAAACCTGTAACCACGGCCTTCCATAGTATCTGTTTTTCCTACAATGGAAGTCAGTTGTGACAGGGGGTCAGCTTTCCTCAAAATACTGATTTTGTGTTCAGCGGAAGAAAGAAACAAAGTTCGAAATAAGTAAACAGTGAGTAAATGATGAGGAGAGTAAATAGTGAGTAAATATTCGTTTTTTTTTTGTGAACTATCCCTTTAACCAGTTCTAACAACACTGCATTATCCCTAACTTCAGCACATCTATTTGCCACAGGTACTAATGCATTCGTGAGCATCGCTCTAGGTTACATTGTGATTTTGGACCTCAGCGTGAGAGCTTCCCTTAAGCTGCTTCTCCACAAAATAAATTGTATTTGCCACACACTCGATGCCGCCGAATGTGCAACACCAACATCACAGCGGCATTGCTAGCCGCGGGCATCTTTGTCTCTCCTACAAAATTTCCACAAACTAATGCGCTCTCCCTCCGGGAATTCCACCCTTTTACTTACTGCCATCATTAAAAGTTTTCTTTGAGCTGGAGTGAGTCTGAGCCACTGGTTCTGCCCTCATAAGTATGCCGGTGTGTCTCTAATGCATGCGGCGCGAGGCCATGGCAGTTAAACTACTCCTCTGCATGTGGAAACGGATGATGGAGGCCGTGTCGCTGCGGTACTGTGGTGCGGGCCGCTGTCGGCGCATGGAGGGAAATGACATCGCTCTGAATGCTCACAGCGGGAAGAGACCGCCTGCCTTTCTCCACATGACTGGCTAATGGCCTATGAAACAGGCATCTTAGACCGCGGAGCGGCGACGGGCCACTGAGCCATATTTTCTTTGATCTCAGAAAACACATTTCATTTCCAGTGCATGGCCCTTTCAGCCTGCCGGCTCATTGTTCCGTACCTGCTTTCTAAAAAAGCCAACTTTACTGTTACACACTTGATTTCAAAGCAGTGTTCTGAAAAAAAAAATGTTTATGCAATTTAGAAAAGGGCTCGACAGATCCATAGTATATCAGTATAAAACTTGAGCTTAGGAGGCGTATTCACAACACTGTTTTCAATGAAAATCTTTTTTGTGTGTTTTGGACTGATCCTGTAATTTTTAGGGAACTTGGAAACATGAATATTTGTACAACATGAAGATTTGTACAAAAATAATTACAGTAATTGTCTCTGTATAAAGTACAACTACTTCATGCTGAGTTGAGTCTGTGTATATGTAGCAGGGTATGTTGTAACACCAGATTATAAATCATTATTTCTTTATTTATTTTTTTTAAGTATTATTTGTCTGGGTCTTTTATTTGGAAAGATGTTAGGCACTTTCGCAGGATTGGGAGTCGCATGTACACACCGGCTGACCTTCCAGAGCCAGAGGTATAAGCTTATGTGCGCACTCAAAGCTCATCCTGTTGTCCTCATGAGCTCATCTTCATCAGTTAAGTTTATTCTAGTGGTGGGCCGTTATCGGCATTAAACGTGCTGCGTTGACGTGAGACTCTTATCGTGTGATAAAAAAAAAAATTATCGCTGTTAATCTATTCTCAAATTTGGGTTGGGCTGTAATTTTAGCATGGATATATACCTGACCAGACAACCTATAGTTGTCTGACAAAAAAAAGTGTCCCTTTATGTTTCAAGGGCCTCTCCCTGTTTTAAGGGCCAAGGGAAATGGGTAGGGGTAAAAAAATAGAATTGGGATTAGGCCTAAGTGATACTATGTATCGCTTATGGAGTGTTGGAATAAATGTCTGTATGTATTTTAAAAGGTGTTGCAGTAAGTACAGTCAAGCAGGAAATTATTCATACCACTGGCCAAATCTGACTTAAAAGTTACTTTTATTCAACAAGCATTTTTTTTTTTTTTTTGGACCGGAAATGACACAGGCTTCTCCAAAAAGATAATAAGACCATGTAAAATAGGCATCAATCTGCTAAAACAAAATATAAATTTCTCAGCTTTTTATTTACATTTAAACAAAAAGTGGCTTGTCCAAAAATATTCATACCCTACTCAATAATCAATAGGAAAGCAATCAAACAGCAATCAAATTGCTTCCTATAATTAGCTTTTGCATATGTCCACCGTATGTCTCCACTTTTTGTATGTATTTTGTATTCTGCTGGACTATCTGCCTAAAGATGCCTCCACCAACAGAGCTTAGATTCATCAGGGTGGCTTGGTGTTGATTCTTATGGCCTGTTTCCGCTGAGTGGTAAGGTACGGTACGGTATGGTTTGGTACGCTTTTATGGCCGTTTCCACTGTCAATAAGCGTACCGAACCAAACCATACCGTACCCCTTTTTCGGCACCCTTTCGAAAGGGTCCCAAAAAACAAGAAAGGGTACCAAAAGGTGGAGCTACACGTGCAGCCGAACGCTGATTGGTTACAGAGTGTCACGAGCTCCTGGAGCTAGACAGAATGTAAACAAAGGATCCGCCATGTTCTAATACACAGCCGAGAGATTACATGGATATACTATATGCATAAAATAACCAGCCATGAATGACCAAACCGTGTCGTCGTCTGGATGAACAGACACAATGCAAACAAGAACAAATTCTGCCGCATCCTGTTGTTGCTTTACGAGCCAGTCTAAAAGTGCGAGCGGTATTCGCTTTCTTCCGGGAGCGCGCGATCGCGTCTATATTTCATTAATTTTTTTACAATTTTTTTTCACCCATTGATATGATTAAATCAGCTTTCTCAAATGAATCAGGGTAATTAAGATGCTTTAGTACAGCTTGGACTATTCGAAATAGTATGGAACTTTAGATTTTCTCCTAGACAAACTGCAAAAGGTATAAATCATTCTGGACATGCCACGTTTTGTTCAAGATAAATAAAAGCTTATAAATATTTTGTTTTCCACAACAATGCCATTTTTACATCATCTTATTATCTTTTGGGAGAAGCCTGTGTCAATTCTGGCCAATGTTTGGACAATTGTAAGAACTGGAAAATAATCTGTATTTTATAAGTGAGATATTCTTTATGGAGCCCATACATAGAGCTGCAGGTGTTATGTGGATAAACAACTCTGAGTTCATTGTTCCAGTAGTCCAGTCATGACAGAAAATATTGGATAATATTGTTTTTTTTTGGGAAAGATTGTAAACGAGTTGGCCAGTCTGAACCCAAAGCAGCCGATTAGCTCTGCATTGTTGTTTCCCAATGGTTAACTCTAAGATTTTGATCCACCAGAACCTGGTGGTTTTGATGTAATGTACAGGGTAAAAGTCAAGCTTTTCACAACTGTAAAACCTGACTTCACTACTTTAAGGGAATAACATCTACTGAGAGTCAAACGTACAGTATAACCTACCGACTGCCATCCTACACAAACAAGACAGGCCTTTGGTTGAAGACAAGAAGTTGTCAAAACAACAAATCAAACTTTGTCAAACCAAACTCAGTTTTTCAGTTGCATAATAAAAGCAAGACTTCTGGAAGCTGGGTAAATGAAAATTTGCACTGAACTGTCAGACACCAACCAACGCAGGTTTAAAAACATCACTTCTCAGGCGTTCCACGAGTAGAAAAATCCAGACTGAACATCTTAACTTGGCAAAAACAAGAAGCTTTATACACATACATACTTGTGTATAAATGTTCATTATTAACCTTTCTATGAACAAGATTTGATTATAACTGAAGATCAATGATAGTTCAATATGGACTACTGTAATTGCAATTATATAAAATATATAAATAAATGCAACATATATGAACTCATACAGACCCTTACAGTCTCTGATATGTTAACAATTACAGAAAAAACTACTCACAACATACATTTAGTCCTTATTTGGGTTCAAAAACAACATGCAACATATAGCCCAGTCAGTGCAAATATCTCATCTGCGTCTTTCCTCTTCACCAGCACATGTAACCTCTTTTTAGAAAACAATTTCACCATTCTCAGTTCATAACAGTCCAAAAGGTAATAATAATAGTTAAACATGGCAATTTGTTCACGTTTTATGTGGCTGAAAGAATTATTTGCTTCTTCGTTTTTTTCTGGTTTTTACGCACTTCACTCTGGCATTTGTCCGTTTCTGAAAGGATCGGACATAAGAAGCACATATTAAATCACACGCTTGTTATTATCACCAGCTCAGAATGTTCATTTCAAATATAGAAGTGCGACCAGCGATCGTGAGCTCTCTGGAGGAAGTGAAACTGCTCACACTTTAGACGGCCTCGTAAAACAACAACAGGACAGGATTTATCTTCTTGGCTTTGTGGCTATTCGAGACAATGACAAGGTTTGTTTGAGCTCAGTTTAACCCCGGCTCATTATTATATGTATATATTATTATAATGTAATGTCTCATGTGTATTTAAAAATGGTGCTGCCTTTGTTTTTATTCTCCTGGCGTATGTCTTTAAATCAATAACATTCAGCTGTGTTTAGCTCCACCTTTTAGTAGCGTTTTGTTTTGTTTGTAGTCCTTTCGAAAGCGTACCCAAGAAGTGGCATGGTAAGGTTTGATTTTAGGTACCTTTTGATATTGGAAACGACCATATAAGCGAACCAAACCGTACTGTACTGTATACCACTCAGTGGAAACGGGCCATAAGTGACACATCTCAGAAACTCCTACAGTTCTGTGCTTGCGGGAATGTGCTTTTTCTGGTTTGTTCGAGCTTCACTTTATTTGTTGTTTCTTTTAAGTGAGCTCTTGCTCTCAATATGTTGCATGTGTGAAGCAGAGTGTTAAGATGTCTGCCATTCTGTCCAGTTCAGTTCTGGTTCAGTGGCATGGTTGATCATGCATGCACCATGCTTTGTGTTTGCTCCATGTTTTGTGTTTTATTGTAAGTGTATCGGCCAAGTCTTCAAACCCTCACCTTGTGCTCTTTTTGTTGTCAATTGGTAGGTTGGGGAGTGAATGAACAGCATTTTCTTCCACCTTCAGTACCCATGAATGAGGTGCCCTTGAGCAATAAAACTAACCTCCAATTGCTGCGTGGGCACAAATAGCTGCCCACTGCTGTGGGTGTTTGTTTTCACTAATCACTTCTCCTAATGGGCTAAATGCAGAGGACAAATTTTGAGTATGGGTTCCATGTGCACACATGGTGTTTGCTTCTATATTGCATGTGAATACTCTATCCACCAACTGATTTAACTGCTGCTTTTGATCCAGTAGGTCGTGCTGTTCTTATTGCATGGGTAGAATTGTGAGTAGGCATTACAAACAGTGTACTGGAATGATTAAAATAATCTAATTCAAGTTTCTGAGTCTAAATAGGAGAGCATACCTCCTGTAATTTCATTTAACTTGTGGGGTTCCTCAGTGCTCCATCCCGGCCCCAATTATTATCTCTCTTTACATACTTTTACTTGGGTTTCGTTAACATTACTGTATTTTTATTCATTCTCAATGGGCATGCACATTCAGTAGTTTGTATCTGAACTTATGAGTCCACAAATCAGGTTATGATAGTCCAGAAAACCAATCAGAAATAATTGTACATGCTGTAGTCTGTCTCCATTATCAAAAGTTTGCATTTTAGTCCATCTATACTGATCTATACGTTTAAAGTAAAATGATCTCTTAAGTCTTTTCAAAACATGCTTGTGCATCAAAGACTAGTGTGAACACCAAGCATAACCATATCAAAATGTTTTAAAACATAAACACATAAGTTTAAGCAACACTATGGTTTCATTTTTAGGAAATATGGGCTGTCAATTCACTGCTACGCTGACCAAACACACACACAGATTTATCTGAACAACCTTTTGGCCTGGTTTGTGTCCATTTGCCTAAATTTCAACATGAGTAAAACAGTTTGAACCTTGCAAATCCTCTGTTATTCTTTGTTTTCAGTCCTATTTATTTGTAATTTTCCCCCCTTTGTTGGGTGAACTGTATCATCCCGTTTTGCCTTTCTTTGTTCTTCTCTTATCTCCCCTGTTTGTGAATAAAAAATGCAAGTCAACGCAAAGCAAAACAGTTTACTTGTTACTGTTTTAATCTGTTTGAACCTTTTAATCTTGTTCTGTGTTTCAGCAGAACAGAACGCACATAGATTTGGAACACCTCATGAAGATAAGGAAATTATTATGGATTATGGACTTTTTTTAAGGGGCTGGGGGAAGGGTAGACCTAACGTAAAGGTCAGGTCATGTGATCAAGTCATTTAATAATTATACTTTTCTAGGTAACGAGTAAAATAATGCCACTACTTTAAAAAAAATATTATAATATCTGTATTTACTTTTTAGCTTAATTAATTAGCTGTAAAAAATAAATTTCTGAATAAAAAAATAATGTAGTCATGTTGAATCATGCATGAGAACAGACAGAAACTAGGATTGGGCGATACCATTTTTTTTTTTTTTTACCAATTTTTTTATTGGATACGATAACGATAATTTTGTTAAAATGTTTATGATACCGATATATATATATATATAAACCCTGGGCAGCTTGTTTTTGTTCTCCTTCTTTATAAATTTCAGGGTGTGTTGTCTGTAAGTGTTTATAAAGGCTGCTTATATTGTTGCTGTGTATGACTCTCTTATAACAATTCTTGCTCGTGCAACACCTCTAAAGCTTATGAGCACCACAACACGCTGTGTTACCTCTCTGCCATCGTGTCATTCTGTAATGCAGAAGTGTGTGACTTGCGTGTGTTGAGTAGATTACTTTAGTTATTTGAAAGGCACATGATAGCTCACATCATGGTTGCCACAGATTGTTTGGTGTAACGTTTTGTATTTAAAGCCTCACTAACAATCCTGTACACAGCGCTTAAACATTTAGCTATGCAGAAATTAATAAAACATATTTAAAATATTGATACTTTTAAAAAATATCGATACCAAATTAAAAGCTTCTGAGTATCATTATTTATCGATACTTGAGAATCGATTGCTTTAGAAGTTTTCAGACAATAACATCATCCTAAGTTTTTATTTATTTTTTTTTGTGTGTGTTTTTGAAGGTAAGTGAAAGTGTAGGTCATACAGTCTGTTGTTAATTGCAGAGCTTGTCAATATAACAAAAGAAAATAAGCCCTGCAAGTTCTGAAAGGGATCAAGCCTCAGACAGGTGAAAGAAAGTAATGCAAAAGTAACTCAACAATGATGCAACACATCACTTACCATAAAAGTAACACAACTTTTAGTTATTTTTTAAAAGTAACTAAATATTGAACATTTTCAAAAGTACATTTCTCTAACACGGCTCTTAACATTGAAAAACATTTTTAAACTCAGCTCCCGTAAGAGTTCTAATCTTTACTAACCTGGACTATATCTTTGCCAAGTATTAATTGTCTAAATAATCCAATTCTCATAATCTCTTCCAGCACACAATCTAACCTGAAGGAGATCTTCCATTAGGGTTATGAAGCCCATCTGATGTTTTAGTGTCCAAAGCCTCATTCCCATATTTATCCATCCTCTTCATCTATTCATCTGCTATTGCATTATTTATCTTAGTGTGTCAGATTTGTAATTATTTTCAATTAGCTAAAGATAAACAATTAACTGCTGCTGTGGCTTGATGTAGTGACTAAAGTGCACTATATGTTTTATCAGGTTTTTTTCCAATGTTTGCGGACAGAGGTGTCTGGCCATGGTGGCCTTCTTTTGCAACTGAGGCACTTTGTCATTTAATATGACTCCATTTCATTCTGAACACAGCAGGCTACAAATTGGTGTAACAATAAGAGTTGAATCGCCAACCTACCAGAAAACCCATCAGACTCTTGATCCCACAGTGCATGGTTGTATTCAAAGTCTGCAAAGTTTTTCTACTGCAAATCCCAAATAACCCACATGAGTTGAAGAGCTGAAATACACTCATTTTTGATCGACTTCTGTAAGAAAACAGCCAGCACCATAAAAAACAGAGTGACTTGAAAAAAAAAAATTTACTTGAACAGGCAAAGACAATTGGTGGACTCGCTGTGGTCTGTCAATGCTTAGATTCCCAAATCAATATAGAAAGTCTTGGAGTAGAGGTGAAGTAGACAAGAAAGGAAAGTTTCCAAAGGAGAATTAATTATAGATCTGTTTAGGTGAACCTTGTGAAAGCATGTTCAGGTCAAGAAGTAAACAAATTCAGCCCAATCTCATGAGCAAACATAGACATGTTTTGTATTATTGAATTAGTGACTATTTAAAATGAATTGTCATTCATATATTTTTTTACTATTTATTTTTAAACCATGCTCACCCAAAACCCCTTTACCATCTGGAGAGAGTGAAGGATCTCGCATCGCACCAGCATCTCTCACGAAACAATTGCCTGAGCCCAATGTAGACATGGAACCTGGACCTGCTATGATGTCAGCACCAGAAACAATGCCTGGGTACATCATTGCCACATTCTGACCAGAAGCATGAGCCAGAAAAAGCGTCTGTCCCAAGGGAGTATTGGTGGAGTACGGGAGCACAGAAGGTATTGTATGTACTTCATTCATTCATTTTCAGCTTAGCCCCTTTATTAATTTGGGGTCACCACACAGAATGAACCATCAACTCATCCAGCATATGTTTTACACAGTTGAAGCCCATCCAGCAGCAACCCATCTCTGGGAAACACCCATACACACTCATTCACACACAAACACTACGGACAATTTAGCTTAACCAATTCACCTGTTCCGCAAATCTTTGGGCTTGTGGGGGAAAAACCGGTGCACCGGGAAGAAACCCACGCAAACATGGGGGGAACATGCAAACTCCACATAGAAATGCCAACTGACCCAGCCGAGGCTCGAACCAGCAATCTTCTTGCTGTGAGGCAACAGCACTACCTGCTGCGAAACTGCTTCGCCCCACTGTATGAACTTGATTGTTCTTCATTTTCTTTGGCACTAGCTAGCCTGTATCGTCACAACTGTTGAAATTTCTTCCCACTCAGCCTCCCTCTCTCCTTTACTGACTATTTGAAGTCTGTCAATAGAGCAGTCCCTCAAAAGGTCTTCCTTCTCAGAGTTTTCCAAAGGGCCATTCCTAAAATATCTAGGAATAAAAGTCTAGCAAGGAAAACACTTCCAGAAATATCAGCTTTTTCCGAGTCAGATAAGAGGGCCATTCCTACATTTGTGTTTAGCATTGACCAGAAAAGCCAAATATCGTGGCTGTCAAGTAAAACAACAAGAAATTTCAACCCAGCATATGACATAGCTGGCTTCAGTTAATTTTTTGGTTTCTCATCCCGCTGGTCTTCCCAAATGCCCTAGGCCTATATTAAGCATCCTATCTACTAGCCAACCTGCAATGCCAACCTCTTTGCTCTGCCTTCGAGCCCATTATTCCACCACAGCCCAGTTGGTTTCACATTGGCTCCTTGCCCCTTCGGCTTCACCCTGGAATGATGCTTTTTTTTTTTGACATAACCAATCATCTCCTAGATCACCATTATTGTCTTCCTGTTTACTAACTCAACCTTGGAATTTCAACTCATTTTCTCTGCCTGGATCCTCCAAGCATGTTGTTCCACCTCGGCCCAGTTGCTATCACAATTGGATCCCTGCCCGCTCTAATCCACCCAGAGAAAAGACAAATTGTTTCTATGACTTGACCAAGCATCCCCTAGTGCCCTGGGTCCACCTTGGTCTTCCTGTCCACTAGCTACATCATAAAATGCCAACATGTTTGCTCTGCCTAGACCCTTCAAGCCAGTCGTTCAATGTTGACCAAGTTGCTAAAACATCGGCTCATTGTCCCTTGGCTCCATCCAGAAATGTCGTCATTATGGCATTGAGCATTGGCCACTTTGCCTACTTCGTGGACTTTTTCTATGACTTGCCTCATCACTGCTTTTTGCTTTATTGTGTTCCTCCATCCCTTTTGCTCTTCTTTTCTCCACATTGACTTCACCTTGACTGCTCGTTGCTACAAGACTACCTTGATCCCCACAAACTTTTGTGCTTCTCAGTCTGTATGACTCTTTGTGGTTGCCTTGGGTCCCCAGCTTCATCTCAGTGTGCCATTATCATTCACACTTCCTCCCTTCCTCCTGCTTTGGGCCTGCATCCTGACCCTTCTGCTGAGGATTCTCCTGTGCATCTTGTGTCCCGTCTTGACCTCCTCTCTGGAGTAATATGTTACGTTGTCCTGTGACGTTTAAGCGTTGGGAGAATTTTCGACTTATTTTAGTTCTTTGGTCTAGTCTGCTGTTCTTCTTTAATCGTGCCATGATTATATCAATTTGCATTTCATCTGTGTTATTTTATGTATGTGTGTTTTAATAAGTCAACCACTTCTGTGATTAGATCATGCTTTTCTTGTTTTAACACATAGTGCTTAATTAGAATAAAAATCGATTTTAATTGTCATAAAATAACTTTGCCTTCATTTCTTAATTTTGCATACTATACTGTAAAATATAGGGTGGATGGCTGGTATTAACAATATATTGGATGATATGGGTTTATAAATTATGTTAAATTAATATTCCTTTCAAGTCTTTCTGGGAGAAATGCAAAAATAAGAAACTTTGCATCAAAATAGCCTGTAACCAAATGCAAATAATATCCTTTGTCTTTGCATTCTTCACCTCTCTGAGACTAAATAATTATAAATTTAGATCACCTTACTCTTCTTATATTCTTTCTTTTATATTTAACCCCTCTGAAATCTCTCCATATGTGCACAAACAGTCTTTTAGGTAATTTGTAGCAGGTCTTGTTCTTCCGGGCCACTCAAATCTATATAAAGAGATGTTGAATATGTGCTTTTTATGTAGAAATCCACCATCTGATAACTGACTCGACAATCTCATCTAAAGCCAGGTGGGTAAATTGCTGTTTATACGACTACAACACTTGAGAGAAAATGGACTGAAAAGTCTCAGCTGATTTTCTAAATTCATTTGCACAGGTGTACATTTATCACAGACGGATGAGGCAAGACTTCTAAGCTTGTCACTGTAGACAACTGGATTCTTGATTTAAATTAATGCATTTTTCATATAACTTCTAAATAAACATACATATACATATATGAATATACACATAAATAAATAAATCATGAAATCTGTAAATATTTGCCAATAATAAATCATTTTAAAATGATGTCAATAAACGATGTCTCCACGATGAACATCCAGCGCTCTCCAGCCTCCGGCGCCTAAACTGCAGCTCCACACAGAAAGTTTGGCCAGAGGAAAAATGGTCATGCCCAACAGAGCCTGGTTTCTCTCGAGGTTTTTTCCTTTACTTCGTCAATTGGTGAAGTTTTTTTCCTTGCCACTGGCTTGCTTGGTCTGGGACTTGTGGAGCTGCGCATCGATGGATTTGTTCTTCGTTGTTTGAACTTTCAGCAGTGAAATTTACACCATGCTAAACTGAACTAAACTGAACTTCAACTTTGAAATCTAGACTTTACTAGAACTTCTGTGTTAAGCGGCTTTGACACAATCTACATTTTAAAAGCGCTATAGAAATAAAAATAGAAACTGGACACACAGAGAACTTCTATAAGGTCCTTGCTATAAGGACTGATGTTTTTGATGTAAACTTTTATTCCCTTTATGTGTGATCAGGTGTTTGGCAACAAGTCTTTTGCTCATCTATTAATATTATGGTTTTAATACTTCTGCAGTTTATGTTTAACTCTAAACAAGCTCATAGATAGTTTATGTTTGATGCACCTGAAAAGCTAATTTAGTGTACTGACGATTGTTTACATTGTGCAACATAATAACATTTTACGAAACTTAAACATTTCTGGATCAGTTTACAACCAGAATACCTAAGCAAACCATTCCACTTTGAAACCAAAAGTTTAACTTCTCATTGGTCAACTTGGCTTCGGAGGGTGGGTGCAAAACCATCCTTATAAAAGCTTGTGCCTAAAACTAAGTAACAAAAGTTTACATTAATTTCAAAATTCAAATTGACGATTTCTGTCAAAGGCATTCACCCCAACAATCAATATACTCTTTGTCTTTTCAGATGGGATGGTGGGCCGAATCAAAGGTTACCATGGGCCAACTTTGGGTGTCTTTAGTATAGACTATAATTTATTTAATTATTTTAACAACAATATATATATATATATATATATATATATATATATATATATATATATATATATATATATATATATATATATATTTTTTTTTTTTATTATTATTATTATGTATTTATTTACATAAATTTCTTTGGTAACACTTTATTTTGATTAGTAGACTGTCTGCTTAATATTTATTAAATATCTACTGACATTAAACAGTCCTTCAAGAGACATTTAACTGACTATAAAAAACTTTGCAAGTACATGCCAACTTACACTAACCCTAACGCTAACTCTAAACTAACAGTATAACCTACCTATAATCTAATGAGAATTGGTCGGCATGTAGATGCAATGTAACCTAAATTCAACAAACTGACCATCAAAATAAAGTGTGGCCATTTATTTACTAGTTAGACAAAAATGAAGCCAAAAAACCATTACACTGCATACTAATACATATGTGAAAGGATTCTTTGATGTTTGTTATTTTGCAAATCGTTTAACATTACAGAAGAAGCCCGCTGAAACTGGCAGGCAGTAAATGAAGGGCCAGTTATACTTGAATTATCAGCTGTAAGATTTCAGTATCCCACAGTGACGGTAATCTAAAGTAAAAAGCAGCTTATTTTTCTCACTATCTCCTGCAGCAAATAACTTCAAGTTAAATTGTGATTGCACTGTAAATTGCCCTGTTTTAATTAACATTTTTCCCCGCAGAAGGACCTCACAGGACCTGCCATTATGCTACCAACAGATGTTCTCCAATGTTGCTGTTAAGCACAAGTTGGAGGGGTTTAGAGGTTGCGTTGCACCCTCACAAATGAGCCAATTTAGCATAATCCCATATAAATATTAATTATTTGTTTCATTAGCCATCATGGCGCTTAAAACAATCTTCAAAAAATTCAGAATATCCTAATAAAAATTAGTTATTACATATTTAAATTTTCATTCATGCATAGGTGAAGCATAAACAGCAAAATCTAAAAGCATCCTTGTGCATGATAGCACTCAGAGTAACCTTTAACAAATAAGCTAGCATCTGTATGATTTCATGAAACATGCACCCCCAGAGAGTCTGAAGGAGTTGCCTTTTCAGTATCTGTCAGCTGTGAAATGTGTTTTACCACACTTTGAATGTCATCCCAGAATATATTTATATGCTGTAAAAAAATGTATTCCCACAATGTTGAATACAGGTAGACGGAGTTGTGCAATGAGACTGCAGGAAGCATATAGAAACATTGTGCTGTTACGCGCCATCTACTTTTCATAATGAACCCCGCTGTGCGCAGCCACTCCACCACACTGATTCAATTCAACCGCCGGTTCATTCAGATGAACCACGCGAGCACCGTTTTGCATAATCTGCTTTGTGTTTTTTTTTTTATAGATTTTTCACACCAGGAGATTTCTCTGTGTCAATGATGTGCTTTGATTTCAATTAGTCGCTTATTGTTCTTCTCCGATGAGTTTCTTGGCTGAGAGAATCACAGTTATTCCACTCCAGTTGTACTTTCTGAGGAAAAATCTGTGCCCGCTGTGTGCAAGAGTGTTCTGGGAGGAGGTACTTCAGGACCTGTAATGTGATGCTAATGGCGCAGGTCTGGTGAAAGCCTTTGTCTCCTTCCTTTACCGTTGCAATGCGATGGAATGCCATCGAGCATACCAATGCTCAGCTTTGACAAAACTTCCCAGATTTTGTAGCTTTGAGACGGGAAGTGAGAAGGGTAGCTACTGAGGAAAATGGAAATTCGGGTTTGAAGAAGAACTAATCGATGGATTAGGCAGTTTGCACGTTTTTATTTCAGAACTGTTCACAGAAACAGACTTGTTTTATTTAAATACACTTTTTTTTCTACTACGCTACTGTGATATTGTGAATTTCAGATTCACCCACAGTTGTTGTTTATTGTTATCACAGTGGGATTTTCATGAGACTACCCACTAATTATTTCTTTTGAACAGTTTGGTTCAATGAATAAAAATGAGAATCTAATGTAATATTATTTATGCAGCATAAACCACGAAGATATTCATTTAAGCAGACTGTTTAATGTGCTCAGAAGCGCTATAAATTAATTTAAACAGGAATTAAAATCTTTGGAATAAGAGCTTTTTAAAAAAAACTTTGGTCACTGGGGAGTTTGTTATTTAAAGACCAAATTTGTAGCCTACAGTTTTTTTTCTGCATACAGGTTAGCAGATGAAACCAGATTATTAATGCAACGTGCTTAATTACACTAAGCAGATGTTAGCAGTGTTTTTGGCTCAAACTGAGTGCTGTCATGACAACTGTTTCACGTTTGATTCACACCGAATCAAAACAGCATTCATTACCTTTTTAGAGACCCAGGGTATTTTAAGTTTGTTTTGAGTAAGGGATAATCTGCATCCAGGAGGTTGTTGTAATAGATGTGGCCGATCATACACATACTTATTTTGCTTTACTCACAAATTAATGTACATTCAACCTCTTCCACTCAGAAAGAGTGAGGGTCAATAGCCACTTTTTTCACTGTCAGACCAGTGCGAGCCAGGGCTTTTATCAGGCCGGGCCGTGCCAATGGTGCTTGAGCAGTTAGTAGCTCTAATGGAGCTTGAGCAGTTAGTAGCTCGCATTGCGTCATTCAAACCCCACCCCCAGAATGATCCCCGAATCAATCGTCACACAACACGCCCAGTTCAGCAGGAATCAGGCAGGCAGATAAGGCACACCATCGCATCATCTTGAAACTATTAAAATGAAGACAACCGAAACAAACAAATGACACGTCACAGTACAGCATTACATTGTGTGTCTATACCCACAGGTATGTGTGTTTTCATTCATTATATCTGTTTTCTCGCCGACCGACTGTTGGCATCATACATGGAGTGGTCTCGCCACAGAAAAAAAAAACCACCAAAATTTTCCGGTGATAACTCGATATAAATGTATTTTATAACATCCTAATTTTGATAAATGCCGTCAATCATTTAGCCCAAACGCTCTGGAGAGAGCTAAAAGATATTAATATTTCCATGGGCTATATGACAGTTAATAGGTAATTTATTTAAGAATAATTTAAGGACGTTGCATATTATTCGGTTATCTTATAAAAGAAACCGTTTCCGGACATGAGAGCAAGTAGTAAAATATTATAATAAAGCTCTACACTTGCAAACATATAAAACCACCTCATATAAAAACTTAAACATTGGTTTGAGGACACAGAACACATTTTTACATATAGTTTTCCCCAATTTGTTTGTAAAGCAGCAATATACTTAAAAGAATAGAAGGTAGTTTCTCGATTTGATTAATATCATCGTATTCAAATACTTTTTAAATACTATTTTAAACCTCCTCCGTTGTTAATTGTTTTTTGAAAAAAAAAAAAAAAAAAAAAATATATATATATATATATATATATATATATATATATATATATATATATTTTTTTTTTTTTTTTTTTTTTTTTTTTTGTCAGACAGGTCTTTGTAAAATGAATGTTTATTATGGCTTAAAATGGTTTAAATTAAATGTATGTATTGCATATACCTACATTGTTATAGCTTTTGTTTGTTTTATATTGGTTTATTTATTTAATGTGATCTTATTATATCCAATATTTGTAATCCTTTAAATAATTACAATATAGCTTAGGCTATTTTATCAAGATATGACACTATTGTGTTGAGCCTACAAAAGTAGACACTTGATTTGTACGTTTTATGTCTTTCTGTTGTATTCATATTTGGTATAATCTCCAAAATAGAAAGAAAGAAAGAAAGAAAGAAAGAAAGAAAGAAAGAAAGAAAGACAGAAAAAAGAAACTGTCAAATGCAGTTAAAAATGTTTTTAAAACATCAAGGAGGACGCAGCAAAGAAATGTCACTTATTAAATTAAAACATTCTTATTTTCTGCAACAGACTTACATTCAAAAGGGAAACATAAGGACGATCATAAGCAAAAAGACCCCTAGCCCATAAGGTGTTTTATGGAATATGCTATCTCAAACTGAGTTATATGTTTTTATTTCCCTTATTTATTTATTTATTTATTCATTTATTTATTTATCTATTTATTTATTTGTTTGTTTGTTTGGCGCATGTACTGCAGTGTTAACAGAAAACTAGTGTAATGGCAAAACGCTATCTTTACCAGACTCAGGCAAACTCCACCTCTCTTTTCACTCTGCCCCAAAGCCCCAGCCTGTTCTCTTTGGGAGAAAAAGGCCAGCCGATGGCCCTAAGGAAGCCTCGTTTTGGCCCAATCAGGCCCCATAAGTGACAGTGGAAACGCGACTAGCCCTGGCATGCTTGCTTTAGACCTGAAAGTGGAAATGCGGCTAATGTGTAATCCGATCCTAAAGATATTTACGACACAAAAGTAATTCCTTCTTTATGTGTAATCAGGTGTTTTGCATACAGTCTCTTGCTCTTGTATACATATTATGGTTTTATTACTCCTACAATCAATGTGTAACTTTATCAAAGCTAAAAAAGATCATGGATGGTTCATGTTTGATGTCCATGTAAAGCTGCGAAACCAGAAGTCAACAGGACTAAAGTCTTTTGCTGGATCAAACTTAAATTGACAGATTCCACCCCACTCCAAGCCTCACAGGACAAAGAACCAACCACCAGCTAACCCACGTTTCAACCCAACTCATAAGGGGGAGTTCTTCTTGTCTCAAAAGCACTGCAAGTAGTGCCTTCAGACTTTACTGAACTGATGTAAATTATATGTAACCCTAAAGAAAACATAGAAGGTTTAAATTGATTCATTTGGTTTGCTCTTACAAAATCCAAAGTTTTGTACAAGATTACTCTCTCTCAAACTCTTATTTTTCTTTCTTTACTCTTCTCTACAACCTGTATGAATGTGTGTTTGTGTTATATGTTAGTTTTTGTTAGATTAGTCAATAAAGTTTCATTTTGTATAATGAAAGATGCCTGTGCATATTTATGAATCTAATGCCATAAACTTAGATCTTATTTCACTGCTTAAACATAAATGGGTTTTTATTTTGGATAGCAATAGCTGTAGTTCAAGTCAACTGTACGTTCAAATGACTGCTGGATGATTTGTTTGTTCAAATTTAAATAGTCGATTCTTTTAAAGCTCCCTTCAAATTAATCTTCAATTCACTTTGAGCTAATTCGCTACATTATTACATGCAAAGCCTGTTGTACTTTAGAAAGACTGAAGGGCTTTATTCTGTGAAAGCAACTGTCCTGAATGTACGTTATCCTGCTTATTACATGACTACTTGCCTCAAAACATTAAAATTAGACACAAAACATTGACTTGAGCCTCAATAGTTTGTTATTTCTTTAATTAAATTTGAGGCTGACAGAAAGAAAACACATGAATGGATCTTAAACTAGCCTCTGCATTATTCATTTACAAGACAGCCAGTCAAAAACTGCACCATCACAGACAAGATGATACATATGAATATGTATGTAAGCATATGGATGTGGAAGTATTCACTGACATTCAAGGTGATTCGAAGTTTGCATGTGAGCCTGTGTTATTCGATGGTTGTTAGCTCAGAATAACATACCTTGGGGTGGCGCAGTAGGTAGTGCTGTCGGCTCACAGCAAGAAGGTTGCTGGTTCGAGCCTCGGCTGGGCGTTTCTGTGTGGAGTTTTTTTGTTCTCCGGGTTTATGTGGGTTTCCTCCGGGTGCTCTTGTTTCCTCCACAGTCTAAAGACATGCGATACTGGTGAATTGGGTAAGCAAAAATTTTCGTAGTGTATGAGTGTGAATGAGTGTGTGGATGTTTCCCAGAAAATGAGTTAATGTGCTGGATAAGTTGGCGGTTCGTTCCGCTGTGGCGACCCTGGATTAATAAAGGGACTAAGCTGATAATAAAATGAATAAATGAACATACCTTGGAATATCGCGACTAACCAATCAGAATTGAGTATTCCAGTCAATTGTGTAATAATGCGGCAACTCATCTGTACACTGAATTCTGAGCAGACACAGACCAGCTTACTAGACTCGGGTGACCTTAACTCAGGTGTGTAAAGATGGCTTGACATTAATGAGAATAAGATGTCTTAATGAGAATAAAACATTAAAAAAACTATTGAACAGTAATGCACATGATACCTATTTTTTATATCAGGAGCATCTCAATAAGCTCATTAGTTTAGTTGAAAGACCAGAATTCTTAAAATAAAACTTATTATTTATGTTAAACTTGTTTGTAAGTGTGGGTGATGGCTATATCCAATTGACTTTTTTGCCAGCTTAATCAGTTTTGTGTCCATGAGAGACATGAATCCCAAGTATTTTCTTCCTGCCCCAGTCAATCCCCGCACAAGTTACAAAAGTCTTGTTATGCAAAACTATACAGTATGAAGACTATGAGTGGCATAGCCATGATTACCTTCTGCTGTGCAACCAAAAGCATTGCGTCCCCTCCTCACAAGCAAGACATGCTCCGGTGACAGACAGAAGGAAGAAAAATGAGAGGGATGTCAGCACAACGGCAGCCCAGAGCCAATTAATTGCCGCAGTGAGTGCGAGTTGACTAGTGTGGGTGTTGTGACCTTCTGACGTCTGTCTGAACTGCGCTCGCATGTCCAAAGACTGAAGCGTCACCTGAGGCCTTCATTTCTGACCCCGGCTCTCCCTGCTGCTACGGCGTCTTTGTTCCTTGTACATATTTACTAAAGGAGCTCATGATAATTAGGCAAAGTAGTTTTATTCAGTCAATTCCATTAAAATGCCCTTTGTATGGGTAATTATTACTTTTTGCCATTTAACAAGGCTACGTGATTTTTTTTTTCACTAAGTAAATTCGGAGCAGTGAATCTCATTGTGTTCTTAAAGCCCACATCTTTTCTTTTTACATAATTATATTATATTATTGTTATATTACTGTATATTATCATCATTATATTGCATAGTCATATCTAGTCTACATTGTGAGCCTACTATGTGTACATCGCATGTCTTTGGACTGTAGGGAAAACCAGAGCACCCAGAGAAAACCCATGCCAAAACGGGGAAAATATGCAAACTCCACACAGAAATGCCAATTGGTCCTGCAGGGAATCGCACCAGCAACCTTTTTGGTGTCAGGCGACAGTGTCAACCACTGAGCGACCATGCCGTCTTATTATATATTAATAATTTCGAATAAAAAGTGGATATCAAAAATAAGGAATGGTAAATAGAAATGATGTTCTAAATTAAGTCCTAATTGTGACATAAGCTGCTGTGCTCTATTATAGATTTAAAGGAAAGAAAAGAAAAACATACGGTTGAACGTAAGTGTAGAATTGCACAATCTGTTTGCTTATGTGCATCAATCAGAGTGTAAACAGTGCAAAACGGAAAGAGAGGCCAATATGAGGCCAAAATGAGAGCGGATGAATATTCTTTTCATCAGTTGGATTTATAAAGTCTGATTTACAACACACAGCATCTTCGCTTTGGGTCTTCTTTTCCGCTTAGAGCTAGTGAGAGTTGCATTTAAGGAATGAATGTTCACAACCTCGCAGGCTGAAAGATCCATCAAGGAAAATGCCAGCAAGGTCGCCCGCATTCCACAGTGCTTTCATGTAGTTTTTCATTTGTGCTCTGAAGCCATCTGCCTGAGATTAGGTAAATGATAGAGCCGCATTCATTTGGTAAATTCAGTTACACGTTATTAATGAAACTCTAAAATCGAAGTATATGCTTGGATATAGTCCTTGACTTGAACAATGCTTTAATGTACATATCTTCAAACAAACTTGAGGTGGGTGGTGATTCATAAAATTCAAGTCAAAATAAACTATCCTTATGAGAGTAAAAAAGAGATAATCTAGGAACAAAATTAAAGGGATTGTTTACCCAGCATATTGTGTTAGTTTATTCATTCTTGGGTCCTCCAAGATGTTGGTGCCTTTCTTTCTTCAGCAGAACATTACAGAATATTTTTGATGTCCTGGGTGATTATTGTATTGGCTGTCAATAGTCAGTGGCTCCCACACATTTATCATTAAAGGGACAGGAAACTATCTCAATACATTTGCGTTGCCCAGGCTGTGGATAAATGCTAAAATTATTGCAAATAAGTGCTTATACAGACCAATCGTTTGCTTTACAAGATTTCAGTGTCACCAGGAGCCCTGGCTATTGATTTGGCCTTATTTATATGTGTTTATGATTTCATTCATTAATTAATCTATTGCGAGTTAAACAAAAAAAAAATCATAAAATAATTTGTGAGTGAGTTCATGAGTTTTCTCCTATCTCAAAAAAAAAAAAAAAAGATATGTAAAGGAAAAGGAATTTTTGAGAAATAAATTTATTTATACATATATTTGAAAAACATTTTTAGAGCATAGTCTTTATAAAAAACCATCCTATCAATTGCAATGTTCATTTTGATTTGCTCTTTAGTCAACCGTCGGTTTACGAGGCTGTTTTCACTTTGCATGTTTCTGTGCATTTTACTTTGTGGCCCTGATTAGACAAGAGGCAGAGTCGAGGGAACTTGGGTGTTTACGGCAGGCCTAGACCTACTGGGCTGTAAGACTACCTCAGTGATACTGTGCTGTCCTGGGAGAAAGCCCTAAGCTCATAAGATCCTCGAGCCCTGGGTTCCCTCCTGTTTGCAAGGCAAGAGGGGAGTTTGAGCTCAGGTAGATCTTGAGAACACCCCTGCTGTTGTAGCTAATGAACAGATAGTGATTGCTCTTATAGAGATAACTACTTACAAGGAGCATGTCTATGGTGCCGGATTAGTCAGTTAACTTAAATTGCTTGTTTTTGGACAGTGGGAGAAAACTAGGGAACCTGGGGGAAACCCACGTGAGCACTTGGAGAACGTGTAATTTGCACACAGAAATGTTGGCTGGCTTAGTAAGGACTAGAACCAGTGACGTTCTTGCTGTGAGGCAACAGTGTTAACCACTGGGCCATCGTGCCACCCATCTAGGAAAGAAGGAGGAGTAGGGGTGGAAGGGGGGATTCTTGAAAATGAAGATGGCTGTTATATGGAACTTAGGGTATTTATAGTGGCTTAGGAATCATCTGTTTGGTGAATTATAAATTGAATAAAGCGGGACCAGCTTCAAGCAATCATAAGCACGTGATCCTCTTGAAATTAGTTTATAAATAAACTTCACTTATTTTTTGCTCAATACTTTTTGTAATATGATATTTTTTGTTTTGTCTTTTATTTTGCAAGTATATACATGTATGGCCCTAGATTGACTATAATTAGTTACATAAAAAAGCGACATGGAAATAAAATGCCATCAGCCTTTAATGTTTTTTTCATTAGATTGTGTGTTAGATTAGATTGTACATTAAATTAACAACACAGATTGATTTCATAGCACCAGGTTAAACTTCAATCAAATACATTAAACATTAATACAGGCCAAAACTGAACATTGAGGATGATCTCTGAGTGGCGGTCTACAAAATTAAACCAAGAATAGACTTGTGCCCACCAGTTTCATTAGGTGAGGTTAATATTAATTAAACAATATTAATAAATGACAAAAAAAAAAAAAAAAAAACTGTTCAAAAGAATTATTTGTTCGCAAACCAAATGTCACTCTAGATAATTTGGCTGAGGTTGAGAATCAAAGGTATGTTGTAAATGATGTTCAGCTATAAAATAGACTCTGTTTGATAAACCCCAGTGCACCGTAAGACCACAGATATTAATTTTGCATTCCCTGGTATGTTTTCTTTTTTTTTTACTTTTGTAGTGAAGGTTACCATTGACTTGCATCATATGAATCACCAAGGACCATGGTTTCATCTAAAAGCTTCTTTAATGTCCTACTGAAGAAATAAAAGTCACCTATATGATGCCCTGGGGGTGAGCAAATCTACAGCTTATTTTCAGTTTTAGTGAAACTAAACTATACTTTTAACACCATAATTGCCATCATAAACATTTGCATTGTTGTTATCATTAAAATGAGAAAAATAAAATAAAATAAAATAAATAAATAAATAAAAACTCTGAAATTGCTTGGTGTTAGGAACACAATTTAACTGAAGAAATTCATTTAAAAAAAGTTAGTTAATCTAAATTCTATCTTGCCTGATCTTATGAGAAAATGTGACAATTTAGCCTGATCTCACGTAACTATTTTACATTTTGCCATAGTGGCTATTTTGAACGAAAGTTGTACGAAAATATATATATTTTTTTAAAGGAGGTGTGGCACCCAACTCCACCCCTAAACCTAATCGTCATTGGGGAATAAGCAAATCAAGTTGTACGAATTAAATTGTAAAAGTTACGAATTGCCATGAGATAGCATTGAACTACTTTACATATTTTCTGAAAAAAGGATTCATATAATTTTATTCATATGAAAATGCAAGATTTGTAAAAGGGGCCGTGCCTTCAAACCCCACCCCTAACCTGACCCCTCATTGGTTAGTACAAAAATGGTACAAAAATGTACAGATGAGATTGTACAAGTTTATGCAAACTGCCACTAAATCAAACATTTTTGAATTGCAGTGTTTTTTTTACTTTTTGATTTTGGTTCTATCATTAAATTGAACCTCTTGTTGTTTGCAGCTTGCATGACTTTTACCAAAGCTTCTGTTTTATTCATTCATTCATTTTCCTCTGGCTTAGTCCTTATTTATCACAGTTGAATGAACCTTCAACTATTCCTGCATTATGTATGCAGTGGAAGCCCTTCCAGCCACAATCCAGTACTGGGAAACACCCATACACTCTTGTATTCACACACAAACTCAAATACTACATCCAATTTGTTTACTTAATTCAACATTATTGCAAATCTATGAGGTGAGCACCCAGAGGAAACCCACGTGAACATGGGGAGAACATGCAAACTCCACACAGAAATTACAACTGGCCCAGCAGGGACTCAAACCAGTGACCATCTTGCTGTAAGGTGACAGTGCTAACCACTGAGCCACCGTGCTACCAGCTGCTGTTTCTTATACAATAAAAGTGACTTTGGGCGCTGTAAGAAAACAGATCAGGGTACAATCAGTAGAACTGATAAAAGCACACACAAAACAAAGCTTGTTCATTTTAGTCATTTTCTAGAACAACACATACAACTCTTTAAGCAATTATTAACTAAATAAATAGATTATTGAGTTTGATTTAATAACTATTAAATATTATAATTCATTAAATCCCATCAACAAAACATGTTTTAATTAAATTAATTATACAGAAACAAAACCAAACTTAAAATAACTGAAGAACTGCATAATAGTCTGCACCTCAGAATGCTTCATTTGCTCTCTCACTCTCTCTCATAATAAGGCAACTTGTTTTGTTAAATAAAATTTTAATATTTAGTTTTAAATGTGCAATAAATAAAAAAAATAAAAAAACATCTAATGTGCTGGTAAGTTTGATTGATCTTGATTCATTTAATCAAGTTGTTTGACCATAATTAGGAAAGACAGACTTTACAAACTTGCCATTCTCAGCACTGACTGCCAGTACACGTCAGTTAAACATTTCAGACAGAAAAATAAGAGAGAAAAACGCTTCAAAAAAGGGAAGTTATGGACATTTTTAAATGCTTGCTGGATCTGTTTGTAACCTTTTTAAAGGCATAATTTATTTGTATTCTCAGATAAAATTGTTATAGAAGTACATGAAATTAACATGAAAACATCTATAGATTATTTCAATTTGGTCATGTCAAACAGAACATTTTCTGTTTGTTATCAAACTATTTAATAACTATAACAAGAGGCAATTCAATAACAACTTAATGTTAAATAACATAAAATTTCTAATCAATATGCGGCTCGTTTTGGATTTACAGAAGCTTTAGAAATTATTTAAAATGTAAACAGGAAATACGTTGGGACCATTGTTTCTGTTTACATCTCTCTAAATGGTCTATAGTAAACTATATGATATGGCACTCATAAGCTCTGTTTTGATTATGCAGTGAGGAGTTCCGCCTTTCCTCTTGCTGGGGGCCTTTGCCATTTGCGCTACACTATTGGGCACAATGCTATTTCCGTGCTGAATAGATGATGACATTTAAAACAATCCCGCCACACAGTATATAAAACGCTATAATTTTTCTGCATTTGCCACCATAAATTCGTATTATCATTTTTTTCCCTCTGCTGTCCCCGGCTGGCTGAAGCCGTAGAGTTTCTGTGCCATTTATCAAATGGTTAATAGTCACAAAATGACATCAGTTTGGAGCTAGAAAGAAAACGGTTTGAAGGAAGCTGACACTGGCTCTGCAAATATTATAAGAGTGTTAAAATAGCTCAAATAAAAATAAATCCACAACTCTTCTTCGTTGTGATATTTTCAGGCACATGATGCTGCAAATGCTATTTGACAGAGCAACAAATCTTTAAACATTATGCAAAATGAATTCCCTCTCAACTGCTTCTGACAAGGTCAGAATGATTCAGTGAAACTTGGCAAAAAAAAAAAAGAAAAGGCCAAAGCATCACTGCTTTACTTCTGGCTAAGTTTAATGCACGAGATGATAAGGAACACTCGGCTCCAGTGCTCTCTGACAAAGTCATTTGATGAAGACAGATGGTAGAATTGGCTGCCAGCTTGGTTGCTGAAATCGCATTAAAACCCTTTTTTTTCCTCCCAAGGAATGGATTATGATATATGGGAGCCCAGCCTTGAGATAGTCACCTACTGCACTGACCTTGAACCTCTACATATGGGCCGGAGCTCGTTCTCTCTAGCCTCAGATCCTCAGAGATCCGCTGAGAATTACTGTGCTTGTCATCAGTGCTTCACACTGTTGTCCTCTCCTTGAGACGAAAATGAGGAGTGAATGTTAAAGAAATAGTTCACCCCCGACCCCACCCCCAGAAAAAGTAATTTACTTTGAAGTCAAGTCAATCTAGACTTGTCTCTAAGTAACATGAAATAAGAAATTTGTATGAAAGGGAGAAAGTCTAAGGTATTTCAAAAATATTGGGTGCCTAATAGTTATTTACCTTTTCAAATATTAATATAGGAGACTGATCTCTGCTTTTGAAAACTAAAGTCTAAAAGTAACTTTTATTAATAGCTTTAGTAGATGATAAAAGTGTTTATAAGAAATAAATAAATCAGTAAAATAACAAAAAAGTACTGTCATTTACTATTATTAGTTTAATTGATGTTACTTTTCATTTGCTCTTTTAATTAATTTATTAATTTTATTATTTTTTTTATTTTATTAATTTTTTTTATTGGTTACAGTACAAGCCACTTGAATTCCCTAATTAACTTAACTAGCCATTAAATTGCACTTTAAGCTGTAAAGTACTGTAGAGTCTGAGCAAAATAACTAGTAAAAATTATGTGCTGTCATAGTTGCAAAGACAAAAGAAATCAGTTATTCAACAAAAGGTCTCTTTTAAACAGCACTTGAAAAATATATATATTTTAAATAATAAAAAATTCACAGGATGGCAAACAATTTTGTCTTCAAGTGTTTATGAGCTAATGCTAAATTTGAGCAATTTAGAGTTATGCTTTGATCTATAATCATATTGTAAAATTCAAGAGATAGTTCTGAGCATTTGAAATATTTAGGACTCGATCTAGTTGCAAAGTCTGAAGCGCATGGTGAAACAGCTTTAAGGGATGGTCCGGATCCACTTTAGCTATTTCGGCCCCTATCATACACTGTTAACCCTTACTGTAGATTATGCAGTAAATAACTGTAAAATAGCCAGTGTTTAGCTGTAATGAAAAGAAATAGTATTTTAATGTAAAAGGAGCAGGATTTGTATGAAATTCTGTAGTGCAAAGAATAAATTACAGTAATTTACTCTATGTACCATTACAGATATTTACTGTGATAAGAAATGGTAAATTACTGTTCAACCATTACTGCCCCATCTACTCTAATGCTTTATGTTCCTATTTTATATTTATTTTATCTCTGTGTTTTGTTTGGTTCCTTTTATGTTTTTAACATTGAGTATCAGGAGTCAACCAATGCCACAGAGCTTATTAAAAGGTAAGTGTAAGATATGGACGAAATGCATTTAAAGGCAAAAATATTCACACAGAGCAAAGAAATTGTCACAATAATTTTTATAACTTTGTTTACTTTTTCTATAATTAATCTAATTTAATTGCCTAGTTTGACCTATAGTTAAGATTTTAAATTTCACTTTCAACTGAATATTAGTATTTTGCTAAATAACTAGTAAAAATGTGTTATTTAAAAAAAAAAAAAAATATATATATATATATATATATATATATATATATATATATATATATATATATATATATATATATATATATATCTTAAACAACAAGCACACACATTTTTGCAGAGACTCAATGAATTTGTCTGGAAAACTGGCAAGTAAAAGTGCCATTAACAGTATAAAGGCTTTCCTAAATAAATGTATAAATCATGATATTTGTTGTGTTTTTTATTATTACTACAGATTTGGAACGACATGAGAATCAGATTATTTATTTATTTATTTTTTTCTATGGATGAAGTTTATATTATAGTATATTTTTATTGTTTTTATTAAACGATATGTGCATAACTGTGATAAATGTAGGCAGTTGCTTTGAAAATATGCTATGCTCCAGGGGTGTCAAACTCCTGGAAGGCCACAGCCTAGTAGAATTTAGTTCCAGCCCTGCTTCAACACACTACCTTTAGATTTAGTTTGATCAGGTGTGCTTAATTAGTATATCTGCACTGTTACTCTGTAGATTGTGCAGTAAACAACTGTAAAAAACAATGATTTAGGCATCACCACATTCCCACAGGCTGTCCGTCTTATTCTAAACACAAAGGTGTTAGAAAGAGTTTTCAGAAAATGCTGGCCCTTTAAGGGAGCCAGGTGTTTGATTTGTTTACTGCTGAGTGTGCTCTATTCTCTGTCTATCAATTCAGATGTTGAGTTTGATGTTTTAGGCTTTAAATAAGAATCTAAAATGAGTAAGTAAAATGTGTTCAAATGTTTTTGTGGGTTTCTAAAATAAGGCTGTGTTTTAAGTTATATTGTTGTTATCTTGAACTGTGTACTTGAAAGCTACATTGTTAGCTAGTTAGCCTCTCCTCATATAACTTCTTACATTACTTTTGTTTAAGTATATGTATTTATTGGATATTGCATACTGCCATAATGTACAGATGCTAACAGTTGCATGTATCTTTCTGGCAACTAAGCCAAAATTAAATTCCATCACTTCAGTAAGGTAACATGTGCACATCATCACAGGGAATTACAAAAACATGATACACATAGCCATCCACACACAAAAGCTTCACTGTCAGGTCCCAGGTTGTGAGTTTGTTGCTAAGTATTTTTCAGAACAGTGTTTTCACCTATGAATTTATATTTGAAACAATAAAAAAAGTTTGTTGTCATGAGATAATTATAACAATAAAAGATTGGATCCTTTGGTTTTTCGGTGTTGCCAACTTTATTTTTGTTTTCTATAATTATTTTAAACTTTTTGAGATTTGACAGAGCTGTTAATTATTTAAAACTTTAAAATGTAAAATAATTATTTTGTGTTTTTTGCTGTTCAGTTTTTTTTTTTTTTTTTTTTGCATGGTCAGCATTGAGGAGAGAGTAACACATTTCACTGCAGCACTGTGTGTGTGCGCGTGCGTGCGTGTGTTTATTGGATATGTGATTGTGATAAATGTTAGCAGGTGCTTTAAAAGTATGCTATATACCAGGGGTGCTTAATCCTGTTCCTGGAGATCTACCCTCCTGCAGATTTCAGTTGCTATCCATATCAAACACACCTAAACCAATTAATTAGGACCTGAACACCACGTGATAATTACAGGCAGGTGTGTTTGATATGGGTAGCAACTGAAATCTGCAGGAACGTAGATCTCCAGGAACAGGATTAAGCACCCCTGCTATATACCATGGGGGTCAAACTCCAAGTTGCTGGAGAACTGCAGCGCAGCAGAGTTTAGTTCCCACCCTGCTTCAACATTACCTGTAGATTTCTAACGAGCCTTAATTAGTTTTATCAGGTGTGTTTAATTAGTTACAGCTTAAAGTCCCGGTCACACTGCACTTCTCTCCCTTTAGACTTCCAGTCATACGCATGTGAATGCTGCAGACCTGGAATGTATGCTCATGCGACAAATTTTACAGTTTGCAGTATTGGAAAGTTCAAGCTTGGAGAACTCTGAACTGCAAAATCACATCATGTGATTGCTTGAGACTAATCAAAGATCAAACCATGACCTCTCTGAACAAAAATTATGGACCAGTTGCTTGCTTTTTCAATCTCTTAATATTTTGTTTAATCCCACTCCTTTTCGCAGAGCCATATGACATATGCATTTTGCATGCTTAAACGTTAGTTTGACTGCATCCTTGCTGTGCAGACCTGGGGCTCTCAGTAATATGTAAGATGATATTTATATCTGCTGATATCTTAATTTTGTTATACATTTTGTTTTATATTTTTTTGCTGCCAAAACAATAAAATAAATTTGTCAGAATTTACAACTTAATTAATTTAAAGAATTAATAACAGGTAAGAATACTAATTAATTTTAGTAACACCTTGACATACTATTGTGTATGCAGTATAATGCTGTGAGTTGTAACACTACAGTACAGTAATTAACTGTACACAGTTTCCAGTTAGTTACCACTATTGCTCTATTACAGTAATTAACTGGCAACACTGTTGCCAGCCACTCACTGTAATGGTTCAGTTTCAGTAATTAACTGGCAACACTGTTGCCAGCCACTCACTGTAATGGTTCAGTTTCAGTAATTAACTGGCAACACTGTTGCCAGTTACTTACCTTAACCAAACTTTTACTGTGAGTAGCTGGCAACAGTGTTGCCAGTGTTCTACTGTAAAAAAGCCTGGTAAGGTCTAACAGTGTACGCCTGGCTTAACAAGGTGCAAGATGTGCTTGTTGTGATTTGTTCTTATTTTTTAGACCAGCGGAACCCTAATTTTCACGTTTTGCACCACATTGCTTAAATAGTAAATCCATTCCATCCACGACAATTTGCATTTGTATAATGTTATTATTATTAGCAGTAATATGTATTATGTGCATATATATATATATATATATATATATATATATATATATATATATATATATATATATATATATTATAAAAACACTTTTTGATTTGTCCATCTGTCAGGTTTAGGAGATAAATGCATCATCATATGGGGCATTAAGAATAGGACGTGTGTTTGGAAATAACATTTTTTGACCACACTTTATTATTATTGTTCATTTATTAATTTGCTGGAAATTAGAACTGAATTTAGAAATAGTTTTGAAACAAACCTTTGTGCTTAAAAAATTTAATTAAATATGTAGGCTAACGGATGTCTTCAGTGGAGTGCGTACAACACCGTTTCCTTATCCACAAAAGTAAAGCACTAAAGAATAAAAGTAAAGAGAAAGAGAAAGTAAAGAGGCCGAATGAAGGCGACTCATTCTTTATCTTCGTGCTGCAGATTATCTGTTTAACTGTTATCTCGCTAGTTAAGCGTTCAGTTTTTTCTACATATAAATTCCGCTATGTGCAACACAACTGACTCCTAAAGGGAATGGGAGATGAGATTCTGATTGGTTTAATGCATGTTATGCTCAAAACACATCCATAACTTATTATGGATGTGTTGTCCTTAATATGGGTTGTCCAAACTCAGTCCTGGGGGGCTGGTGTCCTGCATATTTCAGTTCCAACCCCAATTAAACACACCTGAACAAGCAAATCAAGGTATTTCTAGGTATACTAGAAACTTTCAGGCAGGTGTTGAAGGAAGTTGAAGCAGGACCTCCAGGACCAACTTTAGACGGCCCTGTATTGAGAGAATTAATACAACCCTAGACCACGCACCAGGACGCAGAGCAAATTTTTCTGTCCTTAAAATAGCAAAAGTGGATTCAGACACACCCTTAACTCTTTTGTGCCATGTGCTTTAGACTTTGCACATAGATTGTTAAAATAGAGTCCTTAAAGGAGGGAAAAATACACTCTGTGCCACAAAGATGATAGGTGTTTGATGTCGGATCAGTTAAAGGTTGCGAATTATTTTAATAGATTTTTTATAACTGTTGCAGAGAAATTTGTTAAAAAGCTCCCAGTACAAAATGGTATTTTTAATGATATATTAGTTGTAGATTATTATGCCAAATGTGGTTTTAATTTAGGAAGTTTTGTTTTCAATAAAGTGGATGAGGGGAATATATTTAAGAAACAATTTAATATTTAACTGATTATATAAAGAGAGAAGTTGATAAAGATATGGATAAAGGATGAGTGGGATGGTTTTGTTAGACCTTCAAAAAGCATTTGATAGAGTTGACCACAGCATATTGCTTTTAAAAGTAAAAGCAATGGGTTTTAGGAACTTGGCCTGTAAATGGATAAAATCTTACCTTAAAAATAGAAGTCAAATAGTAGATTTAAATGGAGTATTATCAGATTATTCACCCATCACTTATGGGGTTCTACAAGGCAGTGTTTTAGGTCCGTTGCTTTTTTTAATATATATTAATGATTTGAAAATGGCTTGTTCAAATAAGCTTTTGTTATATGCGGATGATGCAGCTATAATTGTGTCTCATGAGAGGAGTGAATTTATTGAAAACGAAATAAGTAAACAAATTGAGGAAGTCTCTGAATGGTTTTGTCTTAATAAATTGTCCCTACATTTGGGTAAAACTGAATTTATTTTATTTAGTTCAGCTGCGAAATTAAGAAAATGTGTCGAGGCAAAGATAAAAGTAGGGGATCAAATTATTACTCCAAAACAGGTAGTGAAATACTTAGATTGCATTTTAGATAGGAATTTGACAGGTGAAAAAATGGCTGTTATAGTCCATTCAAATATTTGTTCTAGAATAAAATCTTTAGCAAGACAGGCAGTGCTTCTAGATACCCACATTTTAGCTAGTGCATTAGTACAGCCATACTTTGACTATGCTGCAGCTTTTTGGTACAGCGGTAGTTCTAAAAAAAATGAAAAATAAATAGCAGACAGCCCAAAATAAGTTGTGTAGAATTATTATGAAAGTTCCTCCACTGACACATTTAAATAAGGAACATTATAGTCAAAGTAATTTTTTAAAAGTTGAGAAGAGGGTAAAGCTTTTAAAATTAGTGATGGTTTTTAAGATAAAAAAAAAAACGGTCCCAAAATATTTTCTTAATTATTATGTTTTAGTCAGCGAGGTGCAAAGTCATTCTACAAGAGCACGCAGCAGGCATATTTACCTATATAGACTCAAGAGTAAATTAGGTAGAAATTCTTTTTTTGTGTACGAGCTCTGCTGCTTGGAATATTTTGCCCACCGTTTTTAAAGAGATTCAAATTGAGAGTGTTTTTAGAAGGGAAATTAAAAGTGGTTGTTTTAAAGTTGAAGTTTTTTCTTGTGCTGAGTTGCTGAGCTGTTGATGTTTGCACTCCATTTATGATTTGCTCGACAATTTTTTAAGAATATCGGGGACCACAATGGAAATAAGCCTGTGGCTTTTTTGTGTATTTTATCCTCGACAGCTTTTAAAATATGTATGAATTAGTCTAACTGGACTTGTTTGTATATTTTTGGTAAAATTGTGAAATAAAATCAATCAATCAATCAATCAATCAATCAATCAATCAAAGTGGCCCAAATGGACTTGCTATTTGAACAATGTGGCGCAAAACGTGAAAATTAGGGTTGTGCTGGTCTTTAAATAGCAACAAATCGTGACAAACACGTCTTGGGCCTTATTGCGCCGGGTGTATGATAGGGCCCTTAGAGTCAAAATGTAGGATTATGAGCTATAAAGTTTCAATTATCAAGAGAAGTTGCAAATATAAAGTAACACTACTTTGAGTTACATTGTAAGACATGCTGTAATATCAGTGTAATATCAGTTCACACTGAGGAAAAATTATGATTCTACATTTCCTAAAGTTTTGTATGTAGCAGAGTATATATATATTATGCAGAAGCAGAGTCTAAAGCGTAGGTTGCTATAAATATATGAGCACAAGGTTATTGACTGTGTATAACTGAACATCTGTAATTGTATGTCTCGTATAGCATCTCTGCACAAATCTCTCTCATAGGGCGCATGCACAAACCTGCATGTTTCCAATGCTGAAATAAACATGCATAATTCAGCACGAGCGGGTTTTTTTCAGGATACAGTGGATCCCAAGCTATTATTTCTTTACATGCAGCAGGAAAAGAACGGAACAATAAATCAATCTCCACAAGTATTAAAGCACATGTTCATTATTGATGCCTGAAGCTGCATTGTATTCTAGTCAGTATTTGGCTCCTTTACGAACAGCTCCCACATAGAGCTCCCACACATTAGGTTAATATTCATTTACATGAATAATAACAGCGCGATAGGAGGATAGTCTGGCTTGTCTGAAGTGATTAGAGAAAAAATCATAAGGAGGGTTTCATTAGGGCCCAATGATTTTTCCATGGTGTGTATATATAACCTTCACATTAATATTTTACCTGTTTCACCCTGTGCTGGAGGCATTTCGATGTCCGTTTTTTTTCCCAAGCCTTTTAATAAAGAGAGGCAGTTCTAGTTCAGGATAATTCATGATACAAAGTAGAAACATCACAGTGAACTGCTGCGCCATGCTAGAAGAATGCATTATTGAAGCTCTTAGAAGCGGCCCTGCTATTGATGAATTATGAAGCACGACTAAAACTAGAATTTTGTAACTTTTCAAATTTATGATATCTGAAGTTTCAATGGCAACGACTTTATGTGTGTCATCCTGTGTGGCTTCCTCATTAATGACATTTTGAACTGTTTCTTTCGCACTCACTACAGAGTTACGCAACTAGGGTACGCCGAGTATGCACTATATAAAACAGCTTTGTATTGAAAGTGCTTGCCATCCTCTCATGCTTAAAGTTCCTCAGACTGAAGTCACAGCTGCTAAGGTACATTTTCAAAGGGGTTTCTAGTTGTAGTCTTTAGATGAGTGCTGGGTAAAGGAATGAAACAATAAAAAAGGTAAAAAAAAAAAAAAAGCACAACAGAAAAACATGTCAAAGCTAATGTAAATAAAATAAAAAATAAATGTATATAAAAAGATTAAATAGAAAAAAATGTAAATATAAAATAAAATGAATTTATATATATATATATATATATATATATATATATATATATATATATATATATATATATATATATATATGTGTGTGTGTGTGTGTGTGTGTGTGTGTGTGTGTGTGTGTGAGGAAGAATTATATTTCAGTAAACTTTTTCTTTGCTTGAAGGAATAAACTTTGAAACATTTTTTCTTCCATCTAATATTTCAGAAATTTGTGCCATATACACAATAATTTTGGCATACTTTCATAACACTTACATAGCTGAATTTAGATAAAAAATTATCGCTTCTTCACCTCACCTCCGAATCTGTTTTTGGAAAGCTACATCATTGTCACATTCAGTGTTTGATTTCATTTGCTTTCTTTGCGCTTATATGTAGTGTTTGTTTGTTTTCAGATTATGTTCACCTGTGTCTAGTTTAGTTTTTCTTAAACCTGCGTATTTATATATCTTAAATTTGAACAGTTTTTGTAAAGCCACTAGATATAAATATACAAAACACTTACCTGCATTTTACCTGCATCATTTTGTAATGTCAAATCAAACGTTTGGGATCAAAAAAGAAAAAAAGTGAAACAAATTATAAAGAGAAGCAGACAAGCCCCCAATTACGCTATGGTCCCTACTTAAATACGACTCATGATCCTAGGACATGGGTGTCCAAACTCGGTCCTGGAGGGCCGGTGTCCTGCAGATTTTAGCTCCAACTTGCCTCAACACACCTGCAAGCCTAGTAAGAGCTTGATTAGTTAGCCCAGGTGTGTCTGATTGGGGTTGGAACTAAACTTTGCAGGACACCGACCCTCCAGGACCAAGTTTGGACATGCCTTTCCTAGGACAATGTAACAAAAATAAACAACAGCCAAAGTTTAATTAAATTATTCATTAACATATTACAATCAGCTAAATCATTTGCTTTTTTTTGTACTCTTATGTAGTGTTTTCTTGTTTTTCAGATTATGTTCACCTGTGTCTTGTTTAGTTTTTCCTAAACCTGTGTTTTTATATATCTTAAGTTTTCACTAATTTTGTGAAGCCGCTAGATGTCAATTAGCAGTATAACACTTCCAACAGCTCATTCTGAAAACGTAGTCCCGCGTTTATTTTTTTCAAGCGAACGCTGCGGGGCGGTGTGACGCTGTTCCCTTTGGCGCTTGCCGGCCGACCGCTTACCTCCTTGTGGAGGGCTTTCCCACTGCAACCCGTTTGTCCACTCAGCTCATCGTGTACGTCGGCAGGCTCGAGATGCAGAGAGGAGTTGACCACGGCAACCGGTTTCGAGCCCGGGGAAGAGCGGTTCCAGCAATCAGGTAAAACAGAATCCCAAAAATTAAGTGAACGAGTTTCGTAATAGGGTGAGAACGCTGTGAAATCCGAAAATGCAGTATAAAAAAAAAATCAGGGCTTTTATTTTTTTGGACGGCTTTTGTAAACTGTTGGCGGGTTTAGGGAAGCAAGCGGGCGGGCGGGTCGATCGGAAAAATTGGTTGGGTTCAGGGAAGGAGGAGGGCGGGTCCGCCGATTGGCCGGTCTCGCAGTCAATCTTCCGGTCAGCCAGACAGCGGCCTCTGGTGGGTTAACGGGAGAACAGCGCGGGCGTGAACCACACTCGCGAGAGGCATCTGAGGTGTGAAAAAGGGCACAACACCGGCCTCTCGTGGATTCGCAAAAGCAAAACTGCAGCCGTATGTACCCGCCGGGACGTATTCCGCGGTCTCCAGAAACGTCCGCGGGACTACGTTTCCACAATGAGCCTGGGTTGAACCACTTCACTTATCTGCATTTCCAGCAAGCTTTGTCATGCAAACATGTTGATAACAAAGCAAACGAAACACAATGTTCACAAACAAGCACACGCTCCGGTGTGACATGCTAAGCAGGATTCCTTTTGATGCAAAATTCCTAATTCCCCAGTACCAAAGTACTATTACGGTATGTACTATTACAGTATTTCGTAAAGTTAAATCAAAAGTTTGGTATCGAAAAAGAACTAAGTGAAACAAATTATGAAGTGAAGTGGACAAGCCCCCAATTACTGTCCGTTACGGTCCCTACATAAACACGACCCGTGATCTTAACGTAACATAAATAAACAACAGCCAAAGTGCTCCAACTAAATTATTTATTATTGTGGTGGTCCAGAGTGTACTGAAGGCTTGGTTGTGCTTATAACATGCAAAGCAATGTGTGCTCATACTTCATTTGTAAAAAAAAAAAAAATCACATTCTTTTTTTTCATATATCTTACTTTGATAATATATTGTTACTCAGCTAACATGAAAACTACTGTCATATTTCCTAGTTCCTCCTATAGGTCCGCCCTCAAGAGGCTCTGATTGGTCAGCTAAGAAAATCTGCTGTTTTTTTACGGATCGGCTGCATGTCAAAAGGAAAATCATCATGCACCTTCAAGCATGCGTTTTTGTGCTGTGCAAACAAAAAATGTTTTTATAATCCTCTGGAACATAATTAAAATAAAATTGTAAGCCTAATTACAGAAACAGAAGAATCCCTGTAAAAATAGCAGCATTTGGATGGCATTTTAGCTTTCTCTGCAACATTACAGCATTTCAGCACCTCTGACCACGCCCCTTTGCTGCATGGTGAATGCGTGTAACCATAATCGCTTGTGATCTCACTAGCCCGGATGTATTTTTGTAGTTCCCAAATTTCGTTCTCTGTAGACTTTGCTAAGCTAACTCTGTAAAGGCTAGGGTCTCCCTTTGCATTGAACCTTACATTCAGATATGTTTTTTATGTTCACACAGCTACATTACACATCAACCAAAGTTTAAAATATGATATCAGAGTGAACCACCACTTTACATAAAGTAATCAGCAAAACAATCCAAAACGACAAAAGATGGAGAGCCAAACAACATAATAAATAACAACCAAACAAACAAAGCAGGTTGGGACTCTCCACTCCAAACAAATGTCAAAAAGGGAAAGTATAAAGGAGAACACATCAATTAGGCCAACAGAAACTGTGGTTGCGTGAGGAATGAGCGAGAGCCAGAAGTCCTTCTGTTTTGAAAGTCTGACGTCCCCAAATCAACCAATCGAAAACTACGGGCAATTTAGTTCTAAAATTATGTTTCATTATTTCATGATAGCTGATGCTAAATGTATGATTCAGCAGGCAGAGACAGTCAAATTAGGTATAGTGGTAGTTTTCATTCATTTATTTTCGGCATAGTGATTTATCAGGGGTCGCCACAGCGGAATGAATCACCAATTATTCCAGCATATGTTTTATAAAGCGGATGCCCTTCCAGCCGCACATAAACACCTTCTCGCATTCACACACACACACACACACACACACACACACACACACACACACACACACACACACACTTGTACTATATGCCCAATTTAGTTAATCCGATATACCTATAGCAGAAGTGTTTGGACTGGGAGAAACCAAAGCACCCAGAGTAAACCATCGGCAACACAGGGAGAACATGTAAACACACAGAAATGCAAATTGGCCCAGCCAAGACTTAAACTAGCAACCTTTCTTCTGTGAGGCAACAGTCCTAACCACTGAGCCACTGTGCCACTCTTCTGCTGCGTTCTTTGTTTTTATATTTCTTTATGTTCATTCATTCATTGATTTTCTTTTTGGCTTAGTCCCTTTATTAATCAGGGGTCACCACAGCGGAATATACCGCCAACTTATCCAGCATGTTTTACGCAGCGGATGCCCTTTGAGCTGCAACCCATCACTGGGAAAATTTCTTTATGTTTACTTAAAACATTAAATAATAATATTATTTTATTGCAACCGTAAGGTAATGCGTTACCACATCTTGTCCATATTAGATGCAATGTAAGCGGGACAGTCCAAAGACATGCAGTATAGGTGAATTGAATAAACTAAATTGAACCTAGTGTATGAGTGTTTCCCAGCATTGGATTGCTTATGGAAGAGCATCCACTGCGTATAAAAAATATGCTGGAAAAATTGGCAGTTCATTCCGCTGTGGTGACCCCTGATTAATAAAAGGACTAAGCCGAAGAGAAAATGAATGAATGAATATCATGTATATAATCTGATCATGTTCTGTTTGCAATGTATTTGGTGTGCATTTTCATTTTACACCTAGTCCTATAATAGCCCAATTATCGAAAATACATGCCAGCAGTTTTTTTATATATATTTCCCCTGCCATTATATGCAAATCAATACAACTACAATTCCTCCATTTTTGTTGGTTATATATAATCAAACATCAATTTTCACATAGCCGTGAGCATGATTTTGTGAACAAAATACGACTGGGGTAGGAAAATGACTGTGTTATTGACATGACACAACACGACAGAAAACGAGAAAGTGACATGCTTCCATTCTGGCTTAGCATACAGTTCAATTTAAGTTGAATGGTCATGCGGCTACGAATGCAGAAATGCTTCTTAGATCCTTGAGGATATGAACAGAATATGGATGTTGATATATTGGGATTTTGAATCTAAGGTGCGTTTTGTAAGTATTTATGGTACATAGATTTAGTCAGATGTCTTTAAGCCTGGAGCCGTATTTAGGAAACATCTCAAAGGATCCGGTTCCTGTTTGAAGCCGTCTCGCGCTGAATCACAATCTCCAGACTGTTCCAGCAGCAGCTATTCTTCCAGAATGTGCCTTGTGAGGTTTTCCCTCTTTAAACAGCGGTGTACAGCTGCTATTTGTTCAAGCTGAACAGAGGAAGAAAGATGGAGGAGATGTGCTCTTTGTGACATTTCGATGGGGGGAGAAAAATGGGCCCCCTGTTGTTTTTCTCTGTAATTAAAATGTTTATTTCATTCAGGGACCCTCTCCCCCACCCCACAACCAACCAGCCAGCCAAACAAACACCTCTGCTCTGCATATGTTTAGAATGAATATTCTCAAAGCTGAATAATAGATGGTGTTTTCTCCCTTGAAATTTTGCGTCAGAAATAACAAAGACGGAATGTTTCTGAGACTAATTGAGATGGATTGCCGATCTATGGACCAATAAGCGTCATACTCAATTAAATATGATTATGATTTCTGTTGGAGTATGCTCTTGTGACACATTAGAGCGATTGTGCTAATAAGGATGCAGTTTTGAATCTGGCTCGCTTCATAATCAATTCCATCACCTACTTTTTTCTGGTCTGTGTTTTTTTTTTTTTAGTGTTGATACGCAGTAGATATTTTGAATTTGTTGTTGGTGTTATTTACTTCATGACTGAAATCTCCAAAATTAGATTCATTTGGCAAGCTTAAAACAATGCACTTGTAGAATGAAGCTGAATACCACAAAACTGTAAGATTTTCTTTAAAAGAGAGAAAAAGGTTGCAGGGTTACTATATGTAACAATGCTTGTTAACACATCAAAAAACCCAGCAGGCACACAACATCATAAGATGTTAATATTAGGTTAGATTTAGGTCATCACATCAGCAAACCAAAATTCAATGTCTAGCCAGCGTCTAAAGACAACGCTATTTTGACATGCAACAACATCGTCAAATGAAGTTGATATTTTGCTGATTTTAAGTTATGTTAGTAAGAGACCAAAATCCAGAGTCGAGCCAACATCTTAAACCAACGTCATATTGATGTCAAATACTGACATTTATTCATCAGGTATTGCAACCGTAGGTGTCTGATAGATGTCATAGGTGTAACGTCCACACAAATTCAAGCTAGACCATCATTAAACATCGATATTGAAATTGACAAACCCATCATGAAACAATAATAGGTGCAAAATTTAAAATAAAGCAGGAAACAAAAGAGAATTGCGACATACAAGACATATATGACTTACAAAAAGGCAGCAATGGATGTAAAAAAAGAGAGAAATTAACTTACACAAAAAAGAAATTACACAACATCATAAGACTATAAGGTATTTTAGAAGAAAAAAAAAAGACTTGATCCCACATTTCATCAAATTTCGCAGAGTTCCCCGAGGTGGTATATTAATAAATAATTATTGTGGCCAATCAGTTATACTAATAGAGATGACTCCAGATCCACATCTGTTTTTACATTACTGTGATGGTTGGGTTTAGGGTTGGGGTAGACGTTAATAAAATACAATTAATGGAAAATTTAATAAATCACATAAACAATTCTTGTTAACTTCTGATCGCAGCTGTGATCTATAGCTGATTAACCATGTGAATGGATGATAACAGCCTTCTGAGCCAACCACTACAGGTCCATATCGATCAGCTGATAACCACCGATAACGGCCATTCAATCGAGTGATAACACTCCTGTTGGCTGGTTGATTTTAGGTTAAACTTTGGACATTAACGTCGGCCTGACATTGGATTCTAACATCAACTCATTTATCATTTCCAATCAAAATACAGCATCCCCACAATGTTGGGGTACAACATCAATCTGAAGTCATGTTGATGTCCAGTGCCTGCTGGAAAATTTAATATTGATTTTAGCTGCACTCTGAAAACTCAAAAAAAATTTCAGGACCCAAAAATGGCACTGTTGTGTAAATGATATTTACAAAAATATAAAACATATCACAGTCACACAAAGAACTTTTTTAATCACTTAAGCTGTTGGTCAGTTAATACAAGAAAAAGGCAGGCTACAATGAAAAAATAGAATATGCAATTTAAGAATATGCAAAAAAAAAGAAAGAAAGAAAATAGATTTTGCATAATACTGTTGTTAATAAAAGTAATCAGCCTCTAAATGTAGCCTTTCGATCAATAATAAAGCTGCATGAAGTAATGTATGAGCACTCTAATTGGTTTGCAACAAATTGTAGAGAATATTAAAACAATTAAATAAAAAATATCATGATTAATATAAAGATTTTATACATTTTTATGTTACAAAATTATCATTGATTAATGTATTATCACTACACCCATTAAAATAACAGCAGGCAGTAGTCAACAGTAGGGTACTTTTGTAATATGAGCACTTTAAGCTAATTGTATGCCATAGAATGCACGTGCAACCACTTCACGCTGTCATCTTACTGTTTTCTTTTATGTTTTCCCCCAGAATATGGAAACTAATCTTTCTGTTTTCATGTATTTGTGCAGCTGTTTTCCACAAACTTCACACATTATTTAGAGGCTAGAGCAGTAGCTCCCATTGTATCCGGACAGCAGAAAACAGCCATTAGTGCAGCTGTCATCCCGCATAGTTTCTTCCACTGAGACTAATGATGCATTAAGGAATATGCTTCAGGGAGCAAGAAACTAAATTCACCATCTCCTAAACTCGAAATGAATTTCTGTAAATGAAAACTCAGCAGAGTAGCAGGATCTAATGTGCAGCAGAGATCAAAACTAGAGAACAACTTACACTTTCCTAAACTTATTGCTCAGTCCTATTGAGGTTAACAGGAATAAAGGTTCTAACAGGAATACAATGATAGTTTTCTAAGCATGCATCATCATTTACATATATTATGAACAGTATTTAAAATGTAAATTAGATATTTTAAAAAAAGAACACTGAAGACTAAATCCTCCCAGTTAATGTTAATCTGACACATGGTGGTACATTCAAAAGCTATTAAAGAAATTGTTTATAGGACAGATTCACTTTCCTGTTTTCAATAGCTTGTTGGAAGTTGTTTACACAGCCATATAGATGACCCTTTCAGCTATTTTAAGATTAGTTGGCCATTTTAAATCAAATGTTTTTTTATTATTATCATCATTATTATTAATTGCTATTTAACAAAGATAAGGCACACAGAGCAGGGTTAACATTAAACTTATACATACATATGTATATATGTAGAGATGTTAGTGTGTGGGTGTTATGGGCATTGAATATACAGTGTAGACGGAAAGTATTTAAAGCTCTTCAGTTTTTCAACATTTTTATGTTTCAGCCTTGTTCCAAAATGGCTTAAATTTATTTATTTTCTAAAAATTCTACAAAAAAGTACCACATAATGACAATGTAAAAAAAAAGATTTTTTGAAATCATTACAAATTTATTATAAAATAAAAAATAAGTATTCACAGCCTTTGCTTAACACTTTGTTAATGCACATTTGGCAGCATTACAGCCCATTTTTGCCAATTGCTCTTTGCAGTCCCTACCAAGCCCTATCAGGTTGGATGGGAAGCAATGGTGTACAGCCATGTTCAGATATCTCCAGAGATGTTAAATAGGATTTAGGTCTGGGCTCTGGCTGGGCCGCTCAAGGACATTCACAGAGTTGTTGTGAAGCCACTTCATTGATATTTTGGCGAGTCTGAGGCCAAGAACACTCTTAAGAAGGTTTTCATTCAGGATGTCTCTGTACACCCTCTATCCTTCCAGTTCCTATTGCTGAAAAACATCCTCACAGCATGATGCTGCCACAACCATGCTTTACTGTAGGGATGGTATTAGCTTGGTGATGAGCAGTGCCTGATTTTCTCCAAATGTAAAGCCTGGCATTCACTCCAAAGAGTTCAATTTTAGTTTCATCAGACCAGAGAATTTAGTTCCTTATGATTTGAGAGTCCGCCAGTTGCCTTTTGGCAAATTACAGGCAGGACTGGCTTCCGTCTGGTCATTCTACTATATACAAGCCTGATTGGTGGATTGCTGCACAGTTGGTTGTTTTTCTGTAAGGTTCTCCTCTCTCCACAGACGAATGCTGAAACTCAGACAGAGTGACCATCAGGTTATTAATCACCTCCCTAAGACCTTTCTCCCCAGATCACTCAGCTTAGATTCCCGGCCAGCTTTAGAAAAATTCCTGGGGCCTAATGTACGAAGACTTGCATGGAAATCATACCAAAACATTGTGTACGCACAAAGCTGAATATGTGCGTATGCAGAAAAATATCAAATGTATGAAACACTGCGTACACCGAATCCCACGCATATTCTTTGTACATTCGAATGAACGTGAAACTGAGCGCAACATGCACGAGCACAAAACCCCTCCCTGCCTCCTCCCCCGTATGACTATGCTAATGACTCTACTTTGGCAAAACCCAACAAAAAAGCAATGGCAAAAGCAAGCAAAAAGAGAAACTTTGATCAGAATGTGATTGGAAGGTGCTGCTTTCGGAGGTAGACCAGAGAAAAACTGAGTTATTTGCAAGTTTGTTCTCTGGAATTAATAACAAAAGGAAAAAAAATAGAGTGGGAGAGTTTAGCTGATGCGGTTAGCACAGTTAAGTCTGAACATCGCACTGAGTGGATTAAAAAATAAATAGTGTGATTTATAGGTGTAAAATGTTGCAGCGTTGGTAACAGCGTGAGTGGCGTAGCTTGATTCAGCGCATAGCAACATGTTTTGATACGTTTGAGCATGAACTCGGTTTGAATCCAGCGTCTGATGAACTCATTCTTTTTTCCCCCCCGCTGCATGTCAAAATTTGCCTATACTCTTCATCATGAGGAAGACAAGTAGTAATCATTAATAAGTCTGTGCATCATATTTTATTTGCACATTTATTGAATGGAAATGTTTTTGATTCACATATGCAAATTCATCTTCAGATGGTGCCTTTATAGCAATTTGTGTGCAGTAGATCGCTCCGATTACACTGGGTGATTATGAGCGTGAAACCTGGCGCACGCAAAGTTTTTGTGCGTTTACAGCGTTGATACATGAGGCCCCTGGTGGTTCCAAACATCTTCCACTTCCAGCTGCTGAAACATCTCAAGAATGATGAGTGGCAACAGAATGTACCTGAGCTCAATTTAGAGCTTCATGGCAAAGGCTGTGAATACTTATGTGCATGTGATTTTTTCAGTTTCTTCATTTGTAAAAAATTTGCAATAATTTAAAAAATATATATTTTTTTTTCACATAGTCACTATGGGGTATTTTGAGTAGAATTTGTGTAGGAAATAAATTAATTTAATCCATTTTGGAAAAAGGCTGTTACATTTCCATAAAATGTGGAAAAAGTGAATCGTTATCAATACTTTACGGATGCACTGTATATCTCTAAATTATGTATGAGTATTGAATTTGAAAAGGAGTAGTTAAAGAGATGAGGAAAATAGAATAAAGACTGAAAAAAGCATAATAATGACAGAAAGCAAGGTTGTGTGTGAAAGAACGAGTAGAAGAGTCTTTGAAATTTATGATTACTAGAATATTGCATATTTACACTTGCATTTTCACTAACTAAATTCAAGTCCCATGGAAAGACAAAAACACTAATGAAAAAGAGAATAGAAAATGTGAAGAAACTTAATGGTCAATCAGTTCAATACTGCAGTTGAAATTGTTCATCAGTTCAGCACTGAACAGGGTGCATATCTGCAAACAAAATCCCAATATTTAAAGGGATGGTTCACTCATATATAAAAATGCTGTCATCATTTACATACCCTAGTTTTTTTTTTCTTTTGTTGAACACAAAATAAGATCTGTTGAAGAATAGTAAAAACCTGTAACCCTTGACTGCCATAGCATTTTTTTTCCTACTATAGAAATCAATGTGTTGTAGCTTTCTTCAGAATATCTTATTTTGAGATCTAAAGAAGAAAGAACCCCATAAAGGTTTGGAACCACACGAGGATAAGAAAATATTGAGTAAATAAAAAAAAAAATTGGCTGAATTTTTCCTTCAATAGAAATTATATAAGCTCTGCAGTACAGCTGTGCAATTAAATGGAATTTAATTTTGATTTTGATTTGATTGATTGATTGAATGATTATGAAAAAACAATAATCAAAATAAAATGATTGTTCTGTCATCTCCCGCCCCCCTTTCTAGCAGTCAGTAAAATCATGTGCTGTGCATTTTGCAGCATGGGACGTTCTTGATTTATTGATGTGTATGTGTAGAAAAAGAGAACTCGTGATGTTCTGTGCACATGCTCAGCCTCAGAGACTCAACTGATCAAAAACATATCAACTCAAGATATTTTTTACCTAAATAGTTTTATAGTTCATCCAAAAAAAAAAAAAAAAAAAAAAGATTAATTTTTACTCATCCTCAAGTGGTTGTAACATTGTGGCTTTTCTTTTTTCTGTTGAACATAAAATAAGATATTTTGAACATGTAACTAGACATATATATATATATATATATATATATATATATATATATATATATATATATATATATATATAGATATATAGATATATATAGATATATATATAGATATAGATATATATATATATATATATATATATATATATATATATATATATATATATATATATATATTAGGGCTGTAACGATACATCAAACCCACGATTTAGTTCGTATCACGATATTTTTTTTCGTGTGGGGTGGGAAAAAAAAGATTTTTAAAACTATTTTTTATTAAATAACATTTGAAAAATCTTTATAAACTAAACATCAAAGAACAATATTAACTATGCAAATTATTAACAATATAAATAGCCATATATAAAATAAATAAATAGCCAAAGCTATATCACTTCTGTTTTCTTTGTAACAAAATACTGTTGAAAAACCAAACAGAACTCTATTGTGTAGATGGTTCAAGCATGTTGAAAATTCTTTTTCAATCAAGTTCTCTTACATAGAAAAAGTAAATTAAATGGCTACTAGGGATGCTCATTTCGGTTAATTTTGCTAACCGACAACCGCCGCTCATTAATCGGTTATTAACGGTTAACTGGTCAGATTACTAGGCTATTAATTTTACATTAAACAAATTGACGTGTCTATTTTGTGTCTGACACATTAAATATTGCATTTTAAAATACTGATTTATTTTTAAATGCTAGCATATTAATAACAGAACAGAACAACTGAGCATCTTCACAGAGCATCTTAGGACTGCCCTAAATTATTTTTACTTAAATAATTAATTTATATTACAAAACAAAAATACTGACTGATTCTTTTTAATAACCGGCATAGGCTGTTTTTTTCCAATCATATGTTTTTTCTTCCGTCAAATAAAAATCGCAGACTTCCTCAAATTGCCCGCTCCACGGAAAATATGCATTTATTTCATGCCCCGCTGTTATTACTATAATCACAAAACCTTTTTACATTTTTAATAGAAATCATTATTTTAAAGATTATGTCTTGCTATATGGTTTCCTCTCTCTCCTCGCGGTTCAAGTGCACGCTGTGTGATAAAAAGAAAACAACGCGCGCATATGTTGACTTTTTGTAAACAGTTTTGTTGCTTAAATATGATATTGCATTAATGTGCATACATGCTTTATAAGCTGTAAAATAAAAAGTAAAGCCTATTTGTTGCGTTTATTACGCAGATCCAGGTCAACATCAGCGCTGGTTAGCATCACCACATCTGTATCAAACAGCAATATTCTTCTTCCATTTTGCTTCTTTGGCAAATATGTCTGTAGGCACGGGTTATACGTTATCATCCCGCAAGTTATGCCTTGCAGTTGAACAAGGGGCCGAAAACAAGGCGCATCTCACTGCCTTTATGTTGACAAGGAAAAAAGAAGAGAAGAGGTCCTCTTATGAAACGACTGAATCAGGGTATCGATTGTGCAAAAGTGTTGCTGTCTGTGTTGTTACAATTGTAATATTTAATACTATTGTGATATTCAAGATTTGTACATTCATCCAGCTCTGGATAACTTAAAACAGCGATTAGACCTTCAGAGCGGCATTAATGTGTCCTGAAGTAAAGCGAAACGGCTATAAACTCCAGCAAGATAGAGTGATTATATACCATATACCATATACCATATACCTTTATCTATAAATAAAGTATAACTATAGAAACTGTGTTTATCTTAACTGAAAGCTTCGTCCTGTTTCCTGGCCTCACACATCGCGCACCTGTCAGTCAGCATGTAACGTTAACTCCCAAAGGGTTAAACAGAAAGCGCACAGCACGCTTACAGAAAAGTTTCCTCTGCAGAGGAGTCGGGGCATCTGGTGACCGCCCATCCCTCTTTGCGCAGCCACAATAACAACAATGCTTTGACACCATTGCCAATATTTCTGCCGTTGTCTGTTGTCAAGCGGGGTTACGTTGGTTTTGTTTTTGATATTCCTGACACATTCAGACGGTCCCTTACTAAGAGCTTCGTGCGAGCTCTCCCGGTTAAACGCATATTGCGAGGGCTTAAACGGAGCAGTGCTCGTAATGTCGAGCAAAAAAAACTGTTTCCTCTTGTTCTTCTTCAACTAGCTCAACTTTTGCAGGCACGCGTGACGTTATTGGAAAGGTAGTCACGGGGTGTGTCGCGATTGTCCCTTATCACACTGCGACACAGGATTGTAGATCTGAGTGTTGTGATTTCGATTTCATATCGTGTATCATTACAGCCCTAATATATATATATATATATATATATATATATATATATATATATATATATATATATATACAGGTTTCCAAGTAACTAGTAAAGGTTTAGTAAATGATTTTCATTTCAGAGTTTTCATTTTTGGGTGAACTATCCCTTTAAGCTGCATGCCTAAATCATTAAATACATGCTAAAATGGGTTGTTAGTAGATCAGACATGGTTGCGGCCAGAAGTTAATGAAAATAATTTATATTTTATTTAATTGTATTTTATTAACTTCTACCCCACTCCAACCCTAAACACAGTAACATAAAAAAACAGTAGTTGTACTGAGTATTATTTACGGTATCTATTAAATTACCCAATAAATTGTATTTTTAGGTGTCAACCCCCACCCCAACACTAAACCCAGCCGTCACAGTACTGTAAAACTGTAAATTATTATTATACAGAGTCATAAAAATGCTGCTATATTTATGTGCATATCGCACTTCTGGCCGGCCATGTATCCGATCTAGACTTTACCACCAAAATGTGACCCTGGACCACAAAACAAGTCTATGTTGTTTAGACATGAATATAATAGGCACAAACACTTTGAACTTGTCAAAAATTTATATAATATTATGTAAAGATCCTGTTCCATCAAGATATGTTGTAAATTCCCTACTGTAAATAAATCTAAATGTAATAATTGATCAGTAATATAGAGTTAACTTGTTACCAAAGGTTCGGCAGCAGAACCATGCCTTACTTCGCCTCCTTAACCAATCACCTGCTCCCTAAAACAGAGGCAGACCAGACCTCTAGCACTGTTCTTCTCATTCTCTTGAACCCACCCTCCCTTCCTCCCTCTATTTCCTTGCCTCCCATTAACAATCCTTATAACTCTCTCTTCCCTCCCAGGTTGAATCAGGGGGTCCAATCACTCTACGAAAATAATACAGAGACGATAACCCCACTCTGAGACTCTGGCCATCATCATTATGCCTGATCAACCTATTTACCTGTTCACTGTTTATATTCTTACTTCCCTTCCCCTTCATCCCACTGTTTTCTTACCATCCCTTTCATACCTACAATAAAGTCTAGCTCAACGTGTGACGTGATCCATGCTGGTGAGTATGCATTGCTATGAGCTTTATTTGGACAACATTTAAGCCAATTTTCTCTAAATTTCGATTATCTTGATTATTTATTATGCACAACTAAAACTCCAATTAATAAACAGTGAACATTTTATTATTTCAGAAAAAAATCAAGTGTCAAATTGTTTTCAAATTTTGAACTCCACAATAGAAAGATCTACGAATAAAGAAGAGATTCAAATCATATTTGAATCAAGCAAGCTCAGTTGCCATACCTACATGCAATTTTCCTCTTGCTGAAAACATTCCTGACGCAATAGTTTCTCTACAGCTCTTGGTGTGGAAATTAACACTATGCTTTGACATGTCGCTTCTAATTCGGTCTAACCAACCAAATCATCTCAGCATGAGTGAGGAAATTGTTTTTGAATTAAAATTAGAGTACTTGATACCTGTCTGTTTAATTGTTTCTTTGTGCAAAGTATGTGCTATATTTGCCATACTGTGACAGGAAGGAGCACAGAATCCTTCGCTATGATCCTTGAAATGACAGCGGTGGATTGTGGGAAATGTCAAGGATTTTGAGTGCTTATTGCTGGAGTAAAAAAAAAAAGTGTTCCTTTCTGGTAAACATCCAGTTTGGCAGCCGATGTGAAGTCGAACACCTGCGGTGAGCCGTGACAAATCAGGCCGAGAGAACGAGAGCGAATGTATGCAGGGCTTCCAGACAATGTTGGCTCGGCAGGTTAATCCTGTTCATGAGCCTTGTGCTTCTACAACATGGTTTCAGTCTGTGCAAAATTGGCTAATCTTTTATTTACCTGAATATGTAAAGATGTTTTCAAATGCTGAACTAAGCTGTGGTTGAATGCATAGATTTAGGCCTCTCAAAGGAACACTGATGTTTATTTATTCACTGTGGCATCGATTGGTTTAGGAACCTGTGTGCTGATGTCTTTAATAGAAGCAGTATTTGATGAATAATATTTATGAAGATATTTTTTTCACAGGAGGAAGGGGAGAAAGAAATATCACAACAAATAATAAAAGTGAATACGAAAGACAGAAAAGGGCAATGACAGGAATGAGTGAACAAATAGGTCAATATAAAATGAAATATAAAAGCAATAACTATGGACAAACACAGTAAACTAATAATAATTATAAATGCAAATAAGCATAATAAAAGAGAAATTAGACAATGAGCAGAAAGAAATAGACAAGGAGCACACTAGACACACAAGAATGGATGGATGGATGGATGGATGGATGGATGGATGGATGGATGGATGGATGGATGGATGGATGGATGGATGGGTGGATTGATAGAAAGTAGACAGTCAGAAATAATAACTAAAAAGAAATAAAAATACAAAACAACCAATGAACAGATGAATAAATGTAAGAGGGAGGGAGGGAGGGAGGGGATGGTTGGATGGAAAAACAGACAGACAAAAATAACAAAAACGAAAAAGTACAAAGCAATGAATGAATGAATGAATGGGCAAAAAACAGACAGAAAAAAATATAAAAATAAGCAAAATAAAAATGCAAACAAGGAAGGAAGGAAGGAAGAAAGGAAGGAAAGATTAATGATGGAAGGAAGGATGGATGGGTTAAGAAATAGACAAATAAATAACAAAAAACTGGATGGATGGATGGAAAACAGACAGAAAAACTAACAAAAACTAAATAAAAGTACAAAATGAATGAATGAATGAATGAATGAATTAATGAATGAATGAATGAATGAATAAATGAATGATGGATGATGGATGGATGGATGGATGGATGGACATGGATGGAAAAAAAAGACAGAAAAAAAACTAAAAAGTACATTTACATTTACATTTAGACATTTTATATTTAGTCATTTAGCAGACGCTTTTATCCAAAGCGACTTACAAATGAGGACAAGGAAGCAATTTACACAACTAAGAGCAACAATGAATAAGTGCTATAGGCAAGTTTCAGGTCTGTAAAGTCTAAGAAGGAAAGTATTAGTTTTATTAGTATTTTTTTTTTTTGTGGTACAGTTAGTGTGATATTCAGAGAGGCAATTGCTGATTAGGAAGTGAAGTGGAGACTAAATAGTTGAGTTTTTAGTCGTTTCTTGAAAGTAGCGAGTGACTCTGCTGTTCTGATGCAGTTAGGGAGTTCATTCCACCAACTGGGCAGATTGAGCGTGAGCGTTTGCGGAAGTGAATTCTTGCCTCTTTGGGATGGAACCACGAGGTGACGTTCATTCACAGAATGCAAGTTTCTGGAGGGCACATAGATCTGCAGAAGTGAGAGCAGATAAGAAGGAACAAGGCCAGAAGTCACTTTGTAGGCAAACATCAGAGCTTTAAATTTGATGCGAGCAGCAACTGGCAGCCAGTGCAAACGGACTAGCAGCGGAGTGACATGTGCTCTTTTAGGTTCATTGAAGACCACTCTGCTGCTGCATTCTGGCGCAGTTGAAGAGGCTTGATAGAGTTAGCTGGAAGCCCAGCTAGTAGAGAGTTGCAGTAATCCAGTTTGGAGAGAACAAGAGCTTGAAAAAGGAGTTGAGCTGCATGTTCAGATAAGAAGGGTCGGATCTTTCTGATGTTATAGAGTGTGAATCTGCACGATCGAGCAGTTCTAGAAATGTGGTCAGAGAAGTTTAGTTGGTCATCAATCGTTACTCCAAGGCTTTTCACCATTTTGGATGCAGTAATGGTTGCCCCATCCATCTGGATTGAAAAGTTATGGTGTAGAGTCGAGTTGGCAGAAACTACAAGCATTTCCGTTTTTGCGAGGTTCAGCTGAAGATGATGATCTTTCATCCAGTGTGAAATATCCAACAGGCAGGCTGAGATGCGAGCTGGAACCGAGGGATCATCAGGATGAAAAGAGAGGTATAGCTGGGTATCATCAGCATAGCAGTGGTAGGAGAATCCATGTCTCTGGATGACTGGTCCTAGAGATGATGTGTAGATGGAGAAGAGAAGTGGCCCAAGAACAGAGCCTTGAGGTACCCCAGTGTTTAGATGCTGTAGGTTGGACACCTCTCCCCTCCAAGACACCCTGAATGACCTGTCAGAGAGGTAAGATCTGAACCATTGTATAACAGTGCCCGCAACGCCCAGTGACTCGAGCGTAGATAGCAGGATCTGGTGGTTGACAGTGTCAAAAGCAGCTGACAAGTCCAGCAAAATGAGGACTGATGATTTAGAGTCTGCTTTAGCCAGTCTGAGATCCTCCACGACCGAGAGCAGGGCAGTCTCAGTTGAGTGGCCTTTCTTAAAGCCGGATTGCTTGTTGTCCATGAGATTGTTTTGAGTAAGAAAGTCCAGAACTTGATTAAACACTACTTTCTCCAGAATCTTGGCCATGAATGGAAGCAGGGATACTGGTCTGTAGTTTTCAAGCGGCGTATGGTCCAGGTTGGGTTTCTTTAGCAGTGGGGTTACCCTAGCCTGCTTAAATGAAGTGGGGAATAAACCAGAGTCAAGAGATGTGTTAATTATGTGAGTCAGTGTTGGTATGACTGCAGGAGAGATGGCTTGCAAGAGATGAGAGGGAATGGGATCAAGTGGACAGGTGGTTGCATGGCTAGATAGCACGAGTTTGGACACCTCAGACTCAGAGAGTTGAGAAAAAGAGGTGAGTGTGTGTGGTGTTGGTGGTGTACCTTGCGTGTTTGTTGTAGGTGCAGCAAATTGAGCACTGATTTTTGCAGTTTTGGTGCAAAAGAATGTAGCAAAGTCATCAGTAGTAAGTGTGGAGGATGTGGGTGGAGGAGGAGGATAGAGGAGGGAGGAAAATGTTTTAAAAAGTAGGCGAGGATTAGTGGCATTGTTGATTTTCAGACGGTAATATGTCTGCTTTGCAGAAGTAACCTCAGCCGAGAAAGAGGACAGAAGAGTTTGGTATGTTAAGAGCTGTGCAGGATTTTTAGTTTTCCGCCAAATTCTCTCTGCAGCCCGAAGTTTTGAGCGATGCTCACGGAGAGCATCCGAGAGCCAGGGTGCAGGAGGACTGGCACGGGCTGGCCTGGATGCAAGAGGACATAATCGGTCTAGACATGATGCTAGAGTGGAGCAGAGTGTATCAGTGGCACTGTTTGAATCAAGTGCAGAGAGTTTGCAAGATGGAGGAAGAGAGTCTGAAACCATGGTGGATAGTCTATTGGGTGAGAGAGATCGTAGGTTTCTGCGAAACGTAACCAGTGTTGGAGTGTGTGGCGGCTCATGAGTAATGTGGATGTTGAGAGGAAATGATCGGATATTTGTAGTGGAGTTACTATTGTTTGATCAGTGAAGCAGTGTCGTGTGTAAATAAGGTCTAGCTGATTACCTGATTTGTGGGTAGCAGAAGTAGGTGCTCTTTTTAGGTCAAAAGAGGCAAGCAGAGTCTGAAAGTCTGCAGCTTGCGGTTTGTCAACGTAAATGTTAAAGTCACCTAGCACCAACAAGGGAGTGTCAAAATTAGAAAAAGATGAGAGAAGAACATGCAGTTCATCTAAGAAGTGACCTAATTTACCTGGTGGGCGGTAGATAACAACCACATTTATGTAGAAGGGGTGGATAATGGTGACTGCATGGAATTCAAAGGAGCTGATTGTTGGCAAGGACGGTATCAGAGTAAATTTCCATTCTTTGGAAATTAGTAGTCCAGTCCCACCTCCTCTCCCTGTCTGACGAGGAGTGTGGGAAAAAGAGAAATTAGCAGAAAGAGTAGCATGTGTAGCAGTGTCCTCCGGCCTTAACCAGGTCTCAGTTAGAGCCATGAGATTATAGTCAGAATATGTAGCTATGGAGGTAATAAAATCTGCCTTGTTAACAGCTGATTGACAATTCCAGAGGCCCACAGAGAGAGAGAGTTGTGAAATAGCAGATACATGTATTGAACGAAGGTTGTGAGGATTATGCCTGCAGCGTACCTCCCGTGTTTTGCGAGTGTTAGTAACAACAGGAATTAGAAAACACATAATTAAAGTGCACTGACAACAAAAAAAAAAAGTGTAAAGATAAAGTAAAACAAGAAAGTAAAGTACTCAAGTGCTTTGTCGGTGTCTTTGCTCGGTGGAGTCGCGCAGGTAGAGTCGATGGTCTTTACACTCGTCGGTCTTCACACGAGGCTGCCGCGGTGAACTAGTTGTTTATATAACCCCAAAGCACTAGACGATTGAATTCAGCTGGACACGCCTCGAGACTGAGGCGGACGACGCGAAACCGTCTGCGTTCGCTACACAAGCTCTTATAGTAACCAAGGAAACAGTGGCTAAACACTTCTAGTATTATACACAACTGAAAGCAAGTTTAAATGTCCTACAACTTAACACAAACAGCTGAAAACAAGTCCTCAAACCATACACAACAACTGAAACAAGTCTTAAATGTACTTACACACTGCTGGTCTCAATGGTAAAGTGCTTCTCCTAAGTACAAAGCAATGAAAGAAAGAAAAAAATAATGAATGGATGAATAATATGTAGAAACCCAGACAAACAGAAAAAAAACTAACACAAACTGAATAAAGGTACCAAACAATGAATGAATGAATGAATGAATGAATGAATGAATGAATGAATGAATGAATGAATGAATGAATGAATGAACGAATGAATGAATGGGCAAAACAGACAGAAAAAATAACAAAATAATCAAAATAAAAATGCAAACAAGGAAGGAAGGAAGGAAGAAAGGAAAGAAAGATTAATGATGGAAGGAAGGATGGATGGGTTAAGAAACAGACAAATAAATAACAAAAAACTGGATGGATAGATGGATGAAAAACAGACAGAAAAACTAACAAAAACTAAATAAAATTACAAAATGAATGAATGAATGAATCGATGGATGGATGGATGGATAGATGGATGGATGGACATGGATGGTAAAAACAGACAGAAAAAAAAACTAAAAACTAAAAAGTACAAAGCAATGAAAGAAAGAAAAAAATAATGAATGAATGAATGAATGAATAATATGTAGAAACCCAGACAGACAGAAAAAACTAACACAAACTAAATAAAGGTACCAAACAATGAATGAATGAATGAATGAATGAGGGATGGATGTATGGACGGATGGATAGAAAAAACAGACAGAAAAAAACGAAAAAGTACAAAGCAATGAATGAATGAATGAATGAATGAATGAATGAATGAATGAATGAATGAGGGATAGATGGATAGATGGATGGATGGGAAAATATACAGAAAGAAAAAAGAAAAGAAAAACTAGTGCAAAACAATGAATTAATGAATAATGGATAGAAAAACAGACAAACAGAAAAAAAAACTAACAAAAACTAAGTGAGGGTACAAAACGATAAATGAATGGATAAATGAATGAATGAATGAATGAATGAATGAATGGATGGATGGATGGATGGATGGATGGATGGATGGAAGAAAGGGAAGGGGAATGGATGGAAGGAAGGAAGCAACTGTTACAGCTACTGTTAAATCTTGAATCTCTTTTCTCAGACTTTCTACGTTTGCTTTCCACCAAAGAAAACAAAGCAACCAAATTAAAAGCACAAGGCCCGAAACAACATGCAGGCGAGTAAATAATGACAGATTTTTCATTCTGAGTATGAACTAGAGATGGTAAAATTGGAAAAGAGTGAGTCATGTTGTGCTCGACTGCCATCAGGATTATTTCTGTCTCTCTATACTGACTAGAATTGGCTGGGACGTAATCTTTCTGACAGTTAATGTTGTGCGAGTACTGAACATTTCTTGATTAAGAAAAACACAAAGCACGCTTGACATCTCCTGATCATGCAGAACAATTTCATGCAATTTCATTGTGTGCGCGTCTTATCAAAGTACAAACATTCACCAGTGAAATGGAAGCCCGCGCAAGCAAACGCATGCAAAATAAAAAACCTTGCCTTGTCACTGAATTACAGTGGCTTTGAGAGCTTTGGGAGACCATAATAATCCAGACTCCATCTGCACTCGCTGTGATATGCAACATTAATGCAGCAGTAACCTGATCCGAACTGTAAGCAAGCATAATTCAGCCCATCTGGCCATCATTCACAATGCCTGCCGCTGATCCCAAAATAGCAAAACAAAGAAAATCACCCAAAGACCCACAGAGACATCAATATGGGCATTAATCTGGATGAAAGTAAGGCTGGAGGTTCAAGTAAACATGATATAATGTTGACATTTCTGTTTTACTCTTTACAATCTGCTGCATTTTAGAGTGAAACAAGACAAGAAGTAGGACAAGAAGTTCTTTTATCAGTTGAGAATTGTTTAAATGATGTATATCAGGTGCTTGAATGATAATATGCAAACAATGTACATAGATGTATACATTAGATGACGCTATGCTATTGTCTATTGGAAGGAATGCGTCAACAGAGCCACCATTTTAGTACAGCGCTCCTTTGAAATTAATGTGGTTCAAGGTGTAGTGGAGGACTGTCCATCCAAAGCCAGATATATTTACACATATATACATATATCTATAATTGGGAGTTTTCCCAGTAGTCATTATGCAAATTATTATTTTCAATGATGAAAATTATAATTTTACATCACTTTTTTTACCCCACGGCATTGCCGACAAAGAGCATGTGTTTGTGTGCATGGAAATGTATTATCCTCCCTACCTGTTAAATTTGATCTTATCCATGCCCTGACACACACCCCTTCTCCTGCATACACTTCTTAGAGGGAGCGATTCATTTGTGAATGAATTCCTGTTATGAACGACTTGTTCACCTAGCCGACAATAATACAATAATATTTTTTTTTTTTGCACCACAGCATCTTGTTGTCATATTTCATTTACATTGTTTGCTGATTTTATTTAACAAAACTAGCATAAGCCTAGTATTTAGTGTGAGTTGGTTGCCTTATGGTTAGTGCAGTAAGTGACTGTATTATAATCATAACGTTACAAAGATTTGTAACATACAAAAACGTTAAAAAAAAAAAATACTAAATCTTACCTATATGTGATGAATTAATTGTGATGAAAAAAATGTTTAAAAAAAATGTTTAAAAAGTGCTAAAATCCAGCATTTTCCCAATGGCTTAGTCTTGACAAGTGCGGTTGAATGACTGTTCCTGGGAGCACTGTACAAATGTGGCAGCGCTATTGACACATGCTCAGGGTCCGTATGCGATACCTAGTGTATATATCTATGAACAATGTATTGTTTCATCCCAAATGGTACACTATGCACTCACACATTCAACAGCATAGTAAATGAATGTAGTGTCATCCTAATTGGAACACTAACGTTTTTTTTTTGTTTTTTTTTTCCAAGCGGTAATTCAAACCGTTTCCCTAATGATGTTTGAAGGTTGATGTACTGAAATAAGTGACCAAATTACCAAGTAATACCTGCCATGAGTATAACCATCAGAAGGTGCTATAATTACTGTCGTAGGAGAATTTTGCTTTCACAATCCAAAATAAAAAAAGTAATCCAACATCAGTGGTTGATAGCTCCGCTCCTTCCGCTACATAAGAAAAGTTGCAGCCGTGGAGTGTGTGAAGTGTCCGACATTCCACACTTCATTTTAACGACTGAACAAGTGCATCATCCAGGTATTTAACCTGAACTTTTTTGTTTTTTTGTTTTTTTTTAGAGTTTTTACAGTGAATGCACTACTTACACTATCTATACTACATATGGTGTAGAACAGTGCACAAGTATGCGATTGGCACGCATCTTATATATTTTACTGATTGGTTGACACATTTAAAATAGCACACTAGCTTCTACTGCAGCATTTAGGACAGTTCATTCTTATCTCTCAACAATTGGATTGCATAAAATATCTTTGTTTGCTCTTTTGTCATTTCCTCTGAATATTCATATTTTTGTTTGTTTTTGAATCTCTGAAATATTTGGGAAAGAGATGAGAATGTAATATGCTAAACATCCATGTCTTTGTGCTTTTGTTACTGAGTAATTTGTAAACATATTATCATTGTTTACAAAGAATATAGAGTTTATTTTAATGGCCCATAAACTGACATTTCTACTATTTGTCATTTTAATAAGCAAGTATATATATAAAAATGGAAAACAATGAAAACCAATGAAAACAACGCGCAAAATCTGGCAAAGCAAAATAAAAGTCCATGTAAGCAAATCCAAAACCAAAACAAAACAACTACAGGAATATATAGTTGACATGTACTTGCAAAGATTCGTATATATCCAAGGGGACAATCAAAATAAAGTTTTTAATCATTCATTCATTTTCCTTTAGCTTAGTCTTTTTATTCATCAACGGTCACCACAGTGGAATGAACCATCAACTTAATGAATGAATGAACGAATGAATGAATTATTATTATATTTTATAATAATATTAATTAGTAATTAATATGTTTTACACAGAGGATGCCCTTCCAGCTGAAATCCAGTACTGGGAAACATCTATACACACTTATTCACACACGAACGGCCAATTTAGTTTATTCAATTCACCTATAGCATGTCTTTTTACTTGTGGGGGAAACCAGAGCACACGAAGGAAATCCACAAGAACATGGGGACAACATGCAAACTCCGTACAAAAATGCCAACTGACGTAGCAGGGACTCGAACCAGCGACCTTCTTGCTATGAGGCGAACCACTGAGTCATCGAGTCACCATAAAGTTATGAAGCAAACTGCATAAAATTAGATCTCTGGGGTAAGATGGGCCAGAAAAAAAATGACAAAGGACGACCCAAGAGGCTACTTGTTGTTTATGTAGTAATTAGTGTGTCTTTTAAAATATATAAATATTAATAATAACACATGGAATTTATTAAGAATACCTTAATATTAAGAATAAGTAGAATTAAATGAATAAATGATCATCATCATCATCATCTTCTTCTTCTTCTTCTTCTTCACCATCATCATCATCATCATCTGTGCGCAGAACGTGTTCTCTCCGCTCGCTCGCTGATTCTTCTCTCTGCTCGCGTGAAACTTTTTGGATTTTTGTCAGTCCAGGGGCGGGACTTGGTTTACTTGTTATCTCAAACTCTATTGGTTATTCACCATTTCCGGAAGTTAGCCAGTATTGGATGCAGGTTATGATGATCCACATTTGATCTGTATAGTATGGAAAGCTAGTTTCCCCAATAAATAAAAACATAAAGGAGATATATCTTATCATAATGTCATAAACCAGGCAAGAACCCCTGTGTGCGCGAGCTTTATTTTCCTCGCATGGCTGGTAATCTGCTCGCGGTTCACTTGTCCTCACGTGTAATCATCACTGCTGCACTCAATCAATTATGCCATCAATTGCTGCCATATGGGAGCACAATCTCATTTGAATTTAAAGCAACAGTTACCAAAATGGCACAATTTGGATCAAAGCCTAAAAGAGGCAGTTTCACATAGTTCTAAAACATTTTTATAGGATACTTTTAGCTGAAACTTCACATACACACACTAGCAAATATTTTACATCTTGTAAAAAGGGGCATAATAGGTGCCCTTTAAATTGTTTAAAATCTACAGTGCATGAAATGATTACGCATTGTTATGTAATTTCGACGCAGTGACAGTCTAACTAACGACCAGCTTGTAAGAGCAACACTTCAGACACAAAAATAGATACTAGTAAATCTCTTCTCTTTCCCTAAAAGCACCAGTCTAACAAACAGTGAAAAATGCTATTTGCACTTACAGAAATACTATAGTACAGCAGTGTTAAAATGGGCCATTCTGAATGCAATGCATGTTTAATAGTATTTTTTATTAATCTGCAAGATAACAAAGCATAAAAAAAAGATTGAATTCCTCAAAAATTCTCTCAAGCCCCGGGGTCTGATAGTTCTGATGTTTTATGTTCATGGAAATCACTATAATTTATAAACAAGAACGAATAAAAGGCTGTTTTAATGAATTCAGATGTAAATTATGAACTCAGTGGGTGAGTAATAAATACCAAACTTAGCATGACACTAGAAAAGTGGCTCCATAAAGGGAGCGTAGACATTACTAAATCTTTGATAAATGCAAATCTATGTAAATCTATGAAAGGAAGCTCTCGCTCACTGTTTACTTCCCTCACCCTTGCTTCGCCGAGGGCTGAAATACGTCTACAATCAGAAAAGAGTCACTGCCAGGCAGATCTAAACAAGGTCTCCTTGTCTGAGGCCTCCGCAGTTTTTAGTGTCAGAACATGCTGACGTTGCATATCGGTGTAAAAGACACACGCTTGGTGACAATACGTCAGAGCAGCTGTCAGAGAGCAGCTAATTTCCCATCTGTATTCATGCTGCCTGTTCAGGTGAGGAATAACTCTGAACATCCTGCCTGTGTGAGATTTAACTGCCAGCTAATTCATTTGTATGACAACAACAAACCAAGTTGTGGTTAGTTATTTGGTTGTTTGGAATAAGTAGCTAATTCATTTACAACAAAAGCAGAATGCTGTACCATTAAACAACGGAATAAGAGTGAATAGTAACTGGACAACAAGCTTGTTCAGGAATTGAAAATGCTTTCATTTCCTCTGTCAATGATATATTAGAATTATTAGCAGTGTTTGGTGTAAATAATGTTCTATTTAAAGGTTCTATTTAATTTAATTACAGGTGGTTATAATAATAAACACTCACAGGGCACTTTATTAGGTACACCTAACTAGTACTGGGTTGGACCTTCTTTTGCCTTCAGAACAGCCTTAATCCTTTTGTGGCATAAATTCAACAAGATACTGGGTATATTCCTCAGAGATTTCGGTCCATATTGACATGAGAGCATTAGCAGTTGCTGCAGATTTGTCGGCACATCCCAAAGGTGCTCTATTGGATTAAGATCTGATGACTATGGAGGCCATTTGAGTACAGTGAACTCATTGACCTGTGCAAAAAACCAGTATGAGATGATTCGGTACACTGTGGTTATAAAGGGATGGACCTGTTCAGCAACAATTCTCAGGTAGGCTGGGGTGTTGACACAACTCAATTGGTACTAAAGGGCACAAAGTATACCAAGAAAATATCCCCCACCATTACAACACCAGCCTGAACCGTTGATACAAGGTAGGATGGATCCATGCTTTCATGATGTTGATGCCAAATTCTGACCCTACCATCGCAAATGTCGCAGTAGAAATCGAGACTCGTCAGACCAGGCAATGTTTTTTCAATCTTCTATTGTCCTATTTTGGTGAGCCTGTGCGAATTGTAGCCTCAGTTTTCTGTTCTTAGTTGAAGGAACAGCACCTGCTGTAGTCTTCTGCTGCTGTAGCTCATCTGCTTCAAGGTTGGATGTGTTGTGCATTCAGAAATGCTCTTCTGCATACCTCAGTTGTAACGAGTGGTTATCCGAGTATTGCCTTTCTATCAGTTGGAACCGGTCTGGCCATTCTTTCTCATCTGACCTCTGACAAGGTATTTGCACCCACAGAACTGCCGCTCACTGGATATTTTCAAATTTTCTGACCATTCACTGGGATTTTTATGCACAACCATCTCGAGGGTTAGAGATGGTTGTGCATGAATATTCCAGTAGATCACCAGTTTCTGAAATACTCAGACCAGCCTGTCTGGCACCAACAACCATGCCACTTTAAAAGTAATTTAAATCACCTTCCTTCCCCATTCTGATGCTGTTTTGCTATTACCTAAATTCATTGGGTTGCTGCCATGTGATTGGCTGATTATACAATTTGCATGAATGAGTAGCTGGACAGATGTACCTAATAAAGTACCCAGTGAGAGCACTTGATTAAATATAGTACATAAACTTAACAGTTCTGCATAAATCAATTCAGAGCAGAGTATTTATTTATTTATTATTATTTTGCTAGAATTTAAATGTATTATCTTTTTATTCCTAAATATTTTTGATGACTAAAAAATTATTTCAATAAATATAATATATAATAAATATATTTACATTGAACAAATTACTGATAAATAAATGTTTAAATACTCATTTTTAAATTAGTGTGTTCTTTCATTATTGCAAGTTATTGTATAATGATGGTATGTTCTGTAGACTATAGAAAAAATATTGCTAAATAGGGGCTAATAATTTTTAACTAAAAATGGTTTTTAAAAAATTAAATAAATAATATATGAAATAATATAAAACAAAACAAAAAAAAAAATTTTCTCTAGAAGAAAAAATATTATCAGACATACTGAAAATTTCCTTAAAAAAAAAAAAAAATCAAAGGGGGGCTTATAATTCTGACTTCAACTATATGATACAAAGTAATTTTTAACAATTTGATATAACTATTAGATATATATTGTATAACTATTATACAATATAATATAGTATATATATATATATATATACACACACACACACACACACAAATGCATACATACATACATACATACATACATACATACATATCTAAAAATCAAAAGTTGGAGCAACGACTAAACTTAAAAGCACAAAAAAAATGAAAACCTCCTTTGGATCCTAAAATACAGTCCGCTGGTAATTAACAAATATTTATTTAAAGTGTATTCATGCCACATGACTATATTAATAGTTGACTGCACAATGAAGAAGTGAAAAACAAGTGTTAATTAATAAAAATCCTAGGGAAATCTCAGGAGCAAAAACGGAGCAAACAACATTGACAAAACAATAACTGGCTATGAACTGGAGGAAGACACAAAGCCTAAATACAAATAGGGCAATTAGAGAAAAATCGAACAGATGTGTAGAACTAATGAAATAAAAAGGCATTTAATTCTGTCAGAACAAAGAAAAAAAAATCCCAAACACTCAAATGTAACCTTTGAAAAGACTTTTTTTATCACTTTAGATAATGTGAAATGACTTTTTGTTCTGTCAATGAATGAATGAATGTAATCTGTAAAAAGTCTTAATGGCCCCAAACAATTGGGAAAAGTCTAAAATGTAATACCTCTGTTGCTATGAGTAACTCTTCATAGTTCTGCATAATGACCTCATGTACAGTAGTGCTTGCTGCTTAAAGCCAAATGAGTCTCTAAATCTCCAGTAGTAGGACGTGATCCAGTCCCTGCAGAAGGGCCTGATTAACTTGTTGGCAAATGTGAGTGGGTCACATCTCCATTTTGGAATAGTGTGTCAGTTCTGCTCTAAAGTGGCCGCTCGAGGGCAACCAGATTTTGGATGGTTATTTGTCCTGCCAGTCTCCTCAAAACTGCTATGCTGTTGAGAAACCATATAAAACGGCTCAACGCAATGGCCCTTTCCCTCTGCTAAAACACACAAGAGCCATTTAATAGTGTGTTTGCTCAATACCCTAAGTCAAAAGAGCCACAGAATATTGTTTTTGCAAAGTTATGGTTTTGAAAAGCTCTGCAAGGACCATTGACATATAGCGAAGTATATGTGACAAAATAATAGCTTGATATGAGAGAAGCTGCTTCAATCAATTCCACAATATCATCAGTGTTTCAAGAGTCAGATAATACCATGCAGGAAAAGGTAGGCTCGGGTCATAAATATCTTATTCTGTTTCTCTGACCACTTTGAAGTGGATAATGATCCAGTATATTCCAGGAAAAGAGATCGGTGAAGCAAATGAGAAATGACTCTTAAGACCCTCTCGCACTGCATAGATTGCGCCAGTTTTCATTCTGATTTTTAGAGGACATCTGGGTTTTCTTCAACTGCTAATGCATCATCGCAAACAGCATCTGAAAATGTCTGCTTTGTGTTAATGAGGATTTTTTTTTTCTTTTAGAAATACAAAAACAACAGCTTTACTAAACCACCGAATAAATCATGCATGCTTTATTACCTGGGTGAAAGATTTGAACTTACTGGTTGACAATTGAGTTTTTAGATTCAGCAAACAAGACTCATTTTTTAAACTAATAAATATATTAACTAATATTAAGGCTTACTCTTAAATATGTATTCAAATTTTAAAAGGTATTAGATGCATTACTGAATCTCAGTGCACAAAGCTGCGCCATCCTTAATGGATTAACCAAAGATCATCCAAGGCATTTTGAATAATCATTCATTCATTCATTTATTCATTCATTTTCTTTTCGGCTAATTGTTAATGCGGAGTCTCCAGAGCGGAATGAACCGCCAATTTATCCAGCACATTTTTATGCAGCGGGTAACCTTTCAGCCGCAACCCATCTCTGGAGAACATTCACACACACACTCATTCACTCATACACTACGAACAATTTAGCTTACCCAATTGCTCACCTGCACCGCATGTCTTTAGACTGTGGAGGAAATCAGAGCACCCAGAGGAAACCAACGCAAACCAGGGAGAACATGCAAACACCACACAGAAACGCCCACTGACCCAGCCGAGGCTCGAACCAGCGACCTTCTTGCTGTGAGGCGACAGCACTACCTTCTGCGCCACTGCATCGCCCCATTTTGATTAATCGTAAAATGTTATTTGAAAGCATCATCCACCACATAAAAGAGTAGAATTAATTAAAGTTATAAGACTTAGATTTTTCCTTCAAGAAAATAAGTAAAGAAAAAACATTATCTTGTGTAGGCCATATAATTTCTGCACCAATATCACAATGTATGCATCTTGAACAGTCAAATCGCAAAATCTGCAAGGTTAAACTGCATTTATAACATACAATTTGTGTAGTCAAAGTTCAACTCTAATAAAGTGAAAGCTTTTAATTTGGATGTGTTTTTAAAGGTGTGGTGTGTAAGTTTGACACTCAGTGGTTGAACTAGGTATTACACTCAAAACACATTTTCACTCAGCCCCTCCTCTGACGACTACACGCAAGTGCAGGTTGCCAGCTTGACGACACTAAGAGGTGCGAGTTTGACTAGCGATCCTAAATGCTAATTTAAATCATGTTTTAAATAAAAGTTATGGCATGCAACAGAAAGGATATTTTTCATTTTAAAAGGAGTTTTTTTCCTAATCAACACCTAACTATATTTTAGAAACGGCTTCTATTTCTTGCAGCTGAACAACAGTAAACTGACAATGATCACCTCAGGTACACCCCATGTGCTCTATTTAGCGTTAAATGCTAATAATCAGAGTTTAAATGCCATTTTACATGACATTTGTTGCCTTACTACTGAAAGCAGCAGCAGATAGTTTGACTCAGATGTTAAAATATAATAAACCCTTTGAAATTAAACTTTAGAACTGTGACTCAGAGCAAGCCAACATATATCAGTGATCCAGCTTCTATTGTGCATTTAATAATGTTAAAGTGGTTCAATATGGATTAATTACATTATAGACCTTACCATTTTGTTGGAGTGCAGTGAGTCCACTATTCTGTGCCTCTAAATGGCTGTATTTAAATTTCTGTCCTGTTTCGTCAGGTGCAAACAGCCAATCTGCTTATCACTGCAATCTAATTACATAGTGTGTTGTTAGGACACAGGGTTACAATTTAACCTGCTCACTTAATGTTTATGTTTGTAATATGTATAATATTTGCTTTTTCATAACCAACTTATGTGGAAGTCTGATTCTGTCTCATTTTGGAGGCTGCTACTGTCCACCGTAGGTCTCATTCTGGTTGCAGACGTATACTTAGAGAGCCTTCATGACTAAATTAATAAAATATGCGGTTTTCCACCAAGGCAACCCGGGCTGCTGACATATAATTGGCTAAACTGGCATTGGGCGGGTAAAATGACCCGAACAACAACAGATATTTCCACTCGTATTGCACATTTTCAAAGCAGAATATCTGACTTTAGCATTGCTTTTCAGATAAACAAGTATGTTCATTTAGCATGTTTCTTGAAGTGCAACTATGATGAAAATCAACTTTTGTAAGTTGTTTGGACAGAACTGTGTGTGGGTATAGTGTGTCATATTGGAGTGATAAAACCCAACAAGTATGTTTTTTTTTTTTTTTTTTTTTTTAATTTCTGGGTGTTAAATAAAACCCAAATCCCTGTGATTTTGAGGCCCACCGCAACATGACGTAGGAGTGTGGATATACCCACCCACTAAATTGATTGACAGGTGCCATGTTTCTGTAAGAATGGGTTTTCAACTACTCGAGCCTGACTTGTAGTTCAGCCGAATGACTAAAAAGTTATCAGTATTGATGGTAAAAAACTGTACATTTTTAGTCAAACCATCCTTCTGCGATGTTATACCAAAAACAGAAATAAGGGCAGTATTAATAGCTAAAAATGTGGGAGAGCTTATATCAAAAGTAATTCACAAATACAAAAATAAAATGAAATGATTTAATGACAATAATTCTCTGGTTACAACTGCATTAGTTACAAATAACTGTCTAAAATGATAAAATATGAAATGATAAAACATATGATAATAATTGTACCCAGCTTAGATGTAAAATAAAGTTACCAGAGGTAGAAGGAGAGACAGGGGGAGGGAGAGACAAAGAGAGTAAGGCCCAATCCCAATTCTACCCCTTAACCCTACCCCTTACCCCTACCCCTCGTTTTGCGCGTGCACGCCAAGCGGTAAGGGTGTCCCAATTTTCTTTAGCTTGAAGGCGTATGGCTAAGAGGAAGGGGTGAATAGCCCTTCGAACAAAGATTTTTCAGGACCACACTTGAAACTAAGGGGTAAGAAAATTTCCCAGAATGCACCAGACACAGCGGCAGTATTGCTAAACCAGGAAGTAAGGAGATCCACAAATTAGTATTTTTTTTTGTCATTATTACGAATTTTTACGACAAACAAACATATGTTTTAATATATTCATAACCGCGTCCAAGTTTTACCGTCATGCTTTAAAAAAACGCAAAGAAATTAAAATAAATAAATAAAACACGTAAAATTTCGCGATCTATAATCCCTAATAAAAAACTCCTGTAAAGTAACACTAAAATAGAATTGGGATTGGCCCTAAGAGACCTCAAAGAGGCAGAAAAGATAGACTCCAGATCAGGAGAGGAGAGGAGCAAAGCAGAAAAGTGCAGAGCAGAAAAAGAGACAAAGTTAACCAACTATTTTGCCTCTTTCTTGATCATGTGACCAACGTCCAAATACTGAGACATTCAAACTGAACAATCAACATGTGAGAACATCGTAAAACCCTAAAAGTCCACACACCAGGCCCTGATCTTATCAGTATGGACCTCCTTTGGTGAAAAAGACATGTTTTGCCATATAAACAAATGCACATAATATTTTAGACTCTTACATTTCTATAATAATATGTATACATATATGTCCACAGAACTTTTTTTTTTTTTTTTGCAAATAAACTGAGATTAAAATAATTGGTACAACTGTCTGTGATTTTTTATAGTGAACTCTGTGAAGTTTTATAAATTCAAAATGTTTTTAACATTTTAAATGCCATATGTGGAGACTTATCATTTCAGAAAGGCTTGAATAAACTCCACCACAAATACATAAACTTACTTGGTATTTTCGACTAATGAGCTGTATTTCAGCTTCATCTGTGTCTGTCTATATCACTGACTGCTGTTTATCTGATGCAATGCAGAAGCAAGCAGAAAGGCACATGGGTAGGGAGAAGCAGCTCATTCACATTTAAAGTCAAAGGCTACACAGACAGCTACAGTGTATTCAGACACCAAAATGGGCAGAATCAGGAGCATAAAACAAATTATCTGATGGGTGTTTTGAGTTGAAACTTTACAGACCCATTCTGGAGATACCAAAGGCTGATCTTACATCTTGTAAAAGTGGTAAAATAAGTGCCCTCTAAATATTTACAAAATTATTATAGTATTTTTATGCTTCGGAAGAGTCAAAAACTTTAAAAATTTAAGCAAAGAATTTTTGGGCACAAGCATTTATTTTATAACTAATAAAGATTAATTTTATTCAATTGTTTATACAATGCAAACTGTTCAGTATTTTTTTTTCTGATTATTGAGTTTCTGTACCTTAGTGTAATAGTCCGGTAGTCAGTATTTTTGTTCTGTTGTACTCATCTATGCTTGTAATTAGTTTATTTTATATTATGCATATGCACTCCTCTAATAAATCATCCCAATCAAAGTAAAATTAGGAATTCTTTATTGATTGCTTTAAATTGTATCCATATCACAATAAACATTGCTGAAGAACTAAATACCGCAATGTGAGGTTATTTTTTTTTCCAAATATCATGCAGATCTAATCTTGAGAGCAGTGTTCTTCCATTGCCTGGAAAAAAAGACAACACTCTGAGGAATATTAAAAATATGACAAATGTCATTAACCAACCAGCTGCCAGAATTATGAGGAAATCTTTACATTAATTGCATATCATATGAATGCAACAACTTAAGCTTGGAAATTAAATGTGTATCAGGGGAGGACTGCACTGTTAAATATGACAATTTATCTTAATTCCAGATATAATTGCCTATAAATCCTTCTGTTGCACGGTGATCTGATTTTATGAAGCAAAGTTAATTCCTCCTAACTAGCTTCAGACTGGCTTAAATTGCACTTATTGCAGTTTGCTTACTGAAAATATATTCACAGGTTGTCACAGCAAATTACAAACTGTTGTGCAGAGTGTTCTTTTAAATTGTTTGTGAGAGAAGCTACCACTGTAAAGGGAACAAATAAGAACACAAGAGGCAGAGACCACTTTGTGATTTGATGACAACATAGCAGATTTAGTATTAATAAATTTTTATTACTATCTTATTCAAAAGAACATACTTTTTTAATGTCTTGAATTAGTTGAAATTCAGATATTGTGATTATAGTACTGTGTGTGATTTTCTGACCACAAATATACAGTTAGAGTGTGCAAGCTAACAGTTGTATGCTTTGACAATATCAACAAAAATTCATTCGTTAATTTTCTTTTCGGGTTTGTCCATTTATTAATCTGGGGTCGCCACAGCAGAATGAACCACCAACTTATTCAGCATGTGTTTTACGCAACCGATGCCCTTTCCAACTGCAACCCATCTCTGAGAAACAGTATGGAAACTGTTACTCTGTACTGTACTCTCAGCATAAAACTGTAAAGGTGTGACTTCATTGTTAGCTTGCACAAGCTAATGCCTTTGTGAGCTACTTTAACTAATATTAATGTAGTATACCATGCTGCTCACACTACACTTACACAACTCACAAAAGGCCCTATGCTTTTGGTCATGTATCCAAATTAGGCACCTTACAAACTGTTTAGCACAATGTTCTAGCAAGAATTTGAAGACCTGTATTTAGCACAATTTAGCACTCATCTTAGTTAACCTGAAACTGATATTAATATTAGGTGCAAATGAGATCTCTACTTAAGGAAGCAATGAGGCAAGCTGTGATTCTTTTTAATGGTCATGTAAGTAGTTCCGCAAACAGAACATTATCCGCGGTGCTCCTCAAACAATTAACATTGTGTGCCCTTTAAACAGCTCAAGTTGTGTTTCCAAAAGTGTTGTTTTGGGTAATATCTTTTCTATGACCCATTTCGAAGCAATAAAACTGATTTATTAAAGGGCAGTGCAAAAGCGGAGCATTTCTCTGTGGCGAGCCTTGTTCGTTTCCCTAAAGGAAGAATCTATTAAACACTTAGCTTTACCTTGCCCTTCATTTCATTAATAGGAGGCACAGATGCTGTGGTCTGCTCCAGTGAGATAGGATGGGTGGCAGAAATAGCAAAAAACTACATTAGGGATTACTGGCTTTGAGGAGCTCCACACCACTCAATCTCACATTCTCTCCACGTGGCAGGAGAGACTGATCAGCGGCACTGCTGTTTTTGCAGAGCCAGCACCGGCCCCTGCTCAGGTAATATCGGTGTCGTTATTTAAGCTGACGGTGATTAATCACAGTCTCTATTAAAAAAAAGAATCAAATCTCAAGGAAGAGAACTTAAATTATCTCACCGAAGCAGATTCCTGCCTCTCAAGAATCAGCTGTGGAGAAAATTACAGCTGCCATCATAGTGAGGACACATTGCAGCAAGTCTGTAATTTTGTCCTCTTCTGATTTTCCTTTTTTTTTTTCTTGAAGTGTAGATGTGAAGAGGATATTTATAGGGTTGTCAGTCAGGAAAACAGCAATGGGCAGACATGCATTATTTGTGGTGCTTTATAATATACTGAACTCTGCGTTCAGATTTCAAGGTACTTTGCTATTGTACGAGTTGTACAAGTAGTTCTTCGTTGCCTACACTTTCATGATTTGTGACTGACTACTGCAGGTATCCCATCTGAGGCAGCCCAGACCAGTATCATAAATATCAAAAGTGTCTGATGTATTGAGTTGAGATTGGGTAGCGGTAAAATAGGTTACGTTCACATTGCGAGATAATGTAGCACCAACAAAATACAATTAACATTGCCACGTGACTCATGTCTGACTTTCTCACGACAGTGTGATCATCACAAACCCCACGAAAGCTGATATTTTAAATTTCAATTTGTGTCACTTTCATATGTGTTATTAAAATTGACACAGATCAGATGTTTTTCAAACCGACCACAGTGTAAACAATTCTGTAATTGACGTGTCATTATTTTACATTGACACATACTACAAACATCCTCTTTCCCCTTAATGTCTGCTCATTACCCCTTTGACAAGTACAGTTGAAGTCAGAATTATTAGAGCCCCTGAATTATTAGCCTCCTGTTTATTTTTTCCCCCCAATTTCTGTTTAATGGAGAGAAGATTATTTTCAATATTTTTCTAAGCGTAATAGTTTTAATAAATTATTTGTAATAACTGATTTATTTTATCTTTGCCCTAATGACAGTACATAATATTTTACTAGACATTTTGAAGACACTTTTATACAGCCTAAAGTGACATTTAAAGGCTTAACTAGGTTAGTTAAGTTAACTAGGCAGGTTAGGGTAATTATGCAAGTTATTGTATATTGATGGATTGTTGTGTAAACTATCAGGGAAAAAAATAGCTTAAAGGGTCTTATAATTTTGACCTTAAAATGGTTTGTTAAAATTTAAAAACTACTTTTATTTTAGTCGAAATAAAACAAATAAGACTTTCTCCATGAGAAAAAATATTATCAGACATAATGAAAATTTCCTTGCTCTGTTAAACATCATTTGGGAAATATTTTTAAAATAAAAGAAAATTCAAAGGGGGGCTAATAATTCTGACTTCAACTGTAGTATCACATGAGTCTTACTGCTCCCTGCAGCAAACGATCAATTAATTACAACATACTGTAGTGATGAGCTGCTAAAGTCTAATATGCTTTAAATCAACATTTCAGTGGATTAATCATTCAACATTTATTTTGTTTTCAGAAATTTAAATACACTTCAGTACCAGCACATCTAACCATTCACAGAATTACATTTGTAAAATATAAGCTAATGTGTGTGGAAAAAAGATTTTAAAATGAAATCTGACAATGTGCTTTATTCACTTTTACACATTCTGTATGTCCATGCAACTTGAAACTTTACAATAGCTATGTTTCCATCCAAAGATGTGAATTAAATGTATGCGCAAAACTGGAATATCGCATAAAACACGTGCAAAAAAAGCATAGTTTCCATACAAGTATTCAAAGAAAAATAAATTGTCACTTACATTTACATTTAGTCATTTCCTGATTAACCGGTGCCAAATACCAAAAGAAAGCACGGAATTTGCTGTGGTAGAAGAAGCTGCATAAATCTTTTCCTTATTTAATAAATTACTTGCGCCTCAGAAGACAAATGCCGACACGCAATGAATGTGTGGTGGCTTTTAAAGGCTTGAGACGCGGAGCACAGACACTCTTGACAGTTCTAGAGGTAATTAATAATATAATAACACTAACAGGTTTAAGGTGTTTTAGATTGACCAAAACAACATTTCAGATGTTTTACAATGTGCTCAAGCTGCTGGTTTGTCCATTTACACACATTTTTTATTTTTATTTTTTTCAGATTTTGGCATCTTGGCATTTTCATCAACCGCTATTTAATGCTCATATCCAAAAAGTGCATTAAATTAGGTGGTGGGAAACATAGCTATTGTCTGTATTTGTATATGCAGGTCAGTTTAGGATCATGATAACTTCATGCTGGAAATCTGATATTAGTCACATTTAAAATTATAATATGAATAGCTATGCAAAAAAAAAAAAAAAAAAAAAAGATCTGACACAAAAATTAATAATATTTAGTACTCAAATCTGTTTTTTTTTTTTTTTTGCACTGCTGTTTACATTGTGTTTTTTTTTTTTATGTGGCCAATATCAAATTTCCAGTGTGAACAGGTCATGAACCCACCACACACACACACACACACACACACACACAAAACGACAACTACACTGCTGCAAAATACTGTAATTATGTACATAATGTGTTTACTGCATGGTGTGTATAAAGTTTAACATGATTATTATTGCCCTTTTTGTAAAATAAAATAACTTTTTGTAAAGTAAAATAAAAAAAGTAGTTTATTTTATGAACTATTAATGCTTGTTATGCTAGTACTAATGAGCTTTCAATGTCTCAAACCTAAAATAAGTCTAAAGTGATTGAAGTTGTGCTCTATGATACATGCAGCTCTCTCTGGCTCAGCACCAGTCATCATGGAGATTTGATTTTGCATCTGACCACACATGTTCTGTATACTGAACTCATCATGGGTTAATGAGCAGCCATTAAGGAGTGAACTGATATTTTTAATGATGTTGTGCTGAATAATGAAACATGTTGATTAAAAAAAAAAAAAAACAGTCACATAAATTCCGACATAACCATTCACACTGAAGTCTTATTGCAGAACATCAGATCTAGATTAAACACATATGAAAATGTCACAAAATGTAATTGAAAAGATCCAATTGGTTGATTTGCACTGTTCACGCTGTCATGGCAGAGTCACATTTTGGAAAAAAATAAAATAAATCAGATGAGTGCCACATGTGCCTGCAGTGTACAGTAAATGAATCCATATTTCGCGTACCATTAACGTAGCCATATATAGACTCTGCTAAATTTCACCATCATGCTTGAATGGATGTTTTCAAGGATGTCTGATTATAGAGCATATAGCATGTCACTGTCAATCATGATATTTGGTTTTACTCATCAGGGAGATACATTAGTTGTAACGATTTCTGTAGTATGTCTCTGCTGTCAAATACGAACACACACACACTTCCTCTGACCTTTTCCTGCAAAAGTTAAGCTGACAAGAAGTTCGCATGCAGCATTTCCACTTCAAAAAGGATTTATAGTGAAATTCAATTTTCTGCCTTCACTTTCACCATGTAACATGGTGCCGACACTGCTGACCTTGCATCTACTTTTCAATTTAAAACAGTCCATTACAATGTTTCACACTCTCACTCCGTAATTCAAGCCCTGATTGCCTAAATAAGCCCGCCATTGTATTCTACTGTTGATGTAGTTCCTTTTATTATACAAAATTGCTGTAAATCTTAATAAAATCAAGGCAGCATCAGAACATAATAGCTGTTTGAAGCTCATAGCGTTATCATAACAAACCATAGCGCCATTAAGCATAATTGTCTAAATTTCCGGGCCTGGAAATGCTTCCTTTAATTCCTAATATGATTTCTCATCTCTGTGGGGGATTACGTTTTAAAGAAATGTCTGCTTCTTTTATTGACAGCAGAAATATTTCACTTGGCTTCGAGGAATTAAGTTTTTATGTAGGAGAGATTAGGAATGCAATCATTGTGGGCTTTGAGACAATTTTGCAGCATTATTGTGTAGTAGCCTGCAGCGAATACGCCCTCAAAAAGTCTTTGGCACACAGACGGAAAGACTTTTGATACTAAAATCACTCTGTGTATGCTAATTGAAATATTACTATTACTATTAAATAATGTGACACACTGAAAGTCAAACAGTATAATTGGAAAACATAACCATTTTTGTTTAATTTACAATTTATAATAAACTGATTTTAATTTATATATATATATATATATATATATATATATATATATATATATATATATATATATATATATATATATATATATATATATATATATATACACACACACACACACAGTATACTGTATATACACTTACTGGCCACTTTATTAGGTACACCATAGTAGTACTGGTTTGGACCCCCTTTTGCCTTCAGAACTGCCTTAATCTATTTGTGGCATAGATTCACCAGAATACTGGAAATATTGCTCAGAAATATTGACATGAGTTGCTGCAGATTTCTCGGCAGTGTACAGTGAACTCATTGTCATGTTCAAGAAACCAGTCTGGGATGATTCACGCCTCATGACATGTTGTGTTATCCTTCAGAAGATACACTGTGGTCATAAAGGGATGGTCATGGTCACCAATAATACTCAGGAAGGCTTTGGCATTAACACAATGATTTAATTGGTACTAATGGGCCCAAAGTTTGCCACGAAAGTATCCCCCACACCATTACACCACCACCAGCAGCCTGAACCGTTGATAAAAGGCAGGCTGGATCCATGCTTTCATGTTTTTGATGCCAAATTTTGACCCTACCATCCGAGTGTCACAGCAGAAATTGAGACTCACCAGACCAGGCAATTTTTCCAGTTTTACAAGTTTTAAATGTTTTTAAAACAGAGCATGTTTGAAATGGATTTTAGCAATTTTACTATCTTTACTTTATCACCACAGCCGCATGTCAGTACAATTATAAAAGAAGGTGTTTTATTCCTGGTTTGTGGACGTTAAATTAGGTTTATTTTGTACATTAACAACGGATATCCATACAGCAGTGAATATTAACCTGTCACATTTGCATACAAAGTTCAATGTGCGGGCTGTGTGTGTTTGTCAGCTGTGTGTGTGCATGCGTGAAATTTGTAACAACATTGTGTGTGACTTATCATCAACTCCACAACAAATACATTCAATAATAATCATTGTTAAAGTCCTTACTGTGGTATTTCTTACAAACGTTACTTGAGATCTGCTTCCTTCATGTCTGTCACTGTGCTGTTTATCTGACGCAGCCGAGGCGAAGATTGAGGTACACTCTCATAGGCGTGTGGGAACGGTGGGCGGGGAGAACTAGCAATAAAGGCGAAGGCAAAAAAACAGCTACATTGCTTTCACAGCAGAAGATTCTAATGTTCTGAAAGGTATAAAAAAATAATCTGATGGGTGTTTTGAGTGGAGACTTTACTTTCTGGAGACAGAAGACAAAAGACAGGCAATATAGTCTGACTACAGATTTGCACTAGTAGTTTCAGGCTTCCACGCTCGGACTTGCACGCTCAGGCAAAAACAAGCTTTCTCTGCAAGTGACGTCATTTACAATTGACCCCTGTGGCGGCTTGCATGAAAGTCCTTCGGTAATTTAACTTAAGAGTGTCCCTGAGGCGAAAAAATCTGAGGTAACGGATATCATTCACAACAAACCTCTTATCTGTCACCCTTACTCAAGTGCCTTTTTTTGTAAATGTTTCACTACTGTAGTTTCTAGTAACATAAGGCGATATAGTTACATAAACAGATCGTAACAAACCATGAATACAAGGAAATGGTTACTAAGAACTAAGGGAAAATACTTAATGGCAGCCTTAAATGGCAGCGTTAAACTCCTTAAGTCGATCTAATTTTAGTTTCGATCTAGTCGAATCTAAAATTCATTTTGCCTGTTTTTTTGTTTTTTTTTATTCGTAACTGTGGAGGAATACTTTGTGTGTCTATTTAGAAGTGATAGTTCATATAAATAAATAATAAGCTTTGTTTGCTGGTATAAATGTTAATAGTAGCCTGCTTTGGTAAATTTACATTAAAGCATTATAATCATATGATGAATGCACAAACCGCTTTCAGGGGGTGGGGGAGGGGTTCTGTCATGGTGTACAACTTAAGTACTTAGAATTATTTGACAACATCGTCACTGTCAATGCAAATGAACTGGAACTGATTTCAAGTGACATGACAGATACAGGTGTCGATTGTAAATTATGTCACTTGCATAGAAAGCATGGGTGCCGGAGCGTGCAAGCCTGAAGGTGCAAGTGCAACTCTGCAGCCAGACCCTTCTCAAAATAGGTGCCCTTTAAAGCATGATTAATATTGAAATCGGTTAATCATTGCATCCCTAAGTTCAAAGTACTAAAATGTCAATCAAAGTCACTTTGTCAAACTAGAGAGTTGAGTTTTCAACATCAAAAGTTGACAGAGCAGAGATTAGGGTCCGATAATACAATTCACAACTGTAAATAAACTTGTATACAACAAAATACAGAAACTGTTAACTAATGTATGTTTTTACAGTGCACTTCCAGTTATCAGTGTAACATAATAGTTCAATAACTTCAATATTCTGGCTTGAGAAACATCCTAAACCACTAAAGACTGGTTTGAGACTAAAAATGCAAGCAAATCTAAATAATTGTATGCATTTGCTAATTAAGCCCACCAAAATGCAATACTACAAACAGGCCTATGTAATGGAATTCTACGTATTGATTTGTCTGAAATGGGGAGCGAGTGGCGGATGTTGCTTCAGGCCAAAAAAAAAATGTTGTCTAGAGGGAAGCATTATACTTCATGTAATCAACTTGAAAGAATTTCTATTCTGTGTGAGCAGAATGTACATGAAACGGAACCAACTGGCAAACAAACAACTTTTCTTTCTTTTTGAATCAAAAGCATAACTTGACCTTTGAATAATTAAACCCTTTCTGTTTTCGGAATTCTCTGCTCCGTTTTATTCTCTTGTAAGAAGTCTGACTCTGTTTATTTGCTGTAACAGACTCCAGTAGGATCAAAGGCACAGCAGAATAAGAAGCTGTCAAGAGTTTCTGCGCTCACATAAATGATCTTTTCATGGGTGTAGATTATTGGACACGGCCTAAGGGGACATTAGCTTCATTTGCATCTCTGCCATGAATTGTGCCAGCTGAGCATGTGCAGAGGCGGAGACTGAGTTTGTCCATTTGGCGACGTTTTCTTATCACACTTCAGTGTTACAGAGGCCAATCGTGAGAGTGCATTCCATATCAAATTCAGTTTGCTCTGGAATGAACTGGCTGGAATTGAAAATACAAGAAGTTGTGATATGTAGAGATGGCTCAAGGGAATCCTCCTTATTTTGATAAGAAACAACTTCTAAGTTTTAAGTCCTGCTAGCATATGAGTGTGTGTATTCTGATGGGGGGAAATGTTTATTATTTGTTACCATAACAGTGAGCATGTTTATGCAAACCAAAATGCTGATAACTTAAAAAATAGCTTATTAAAACTTATAAGCTTATAACCAATACCTGACATTGCAAATTCAGTTTAATTTCTGTTAATGATATGAAAACTTATTCATTTGCATTTAATTTGTGTATTGTTTTTTGTTATATTGAAGAAATCATTAAAAACTTAAAAAGAGAAAAGTTTTATTTACCAAAAACAAGTTTATTTTAAATATCTTCAAATTTGAAATGTTATTAATAAAACACAGCATATAGCTCTCCCCTTTTGCCAAACTCAATGCATTTACAGTAGGCATGGTCAAGACGATCTGCTGACTTTGAATGTGGCATGGTTCTTGGTGCCAGATGGGCTTGTCTGAGTAAACTGCTGATCTACTAGGATTGTCATGCACAACCATATCAAGGGTTTACAGAGAATGGTCCAAAAAAGAGAAAATATCCAATGAGCGGCAGTTCTGTGGGTGCAAATACCTTGTTGATGTCAGAGAAGAATGGCCAGACTGGTTTGAGCTGATAGAAAGACAACAGTAACTCAAATAACCACTCGTTACAACCGATTTATGCAGAAAGCATCTTTAAATGCACAATATGTCTAACTTGGAGGGGGATAGGCTACAACAGCAGACGACCACACCGGGTGACACTCCTGATGACAGGAATCTAAGGCTACAATTCACACAGGCTCACCAATTTGACAAAAGAAGATTGGAAAAATGTTGCCTGGTCTGATGAGCCTCGATCCCTGCTGCAACATTCGGATGGACGGCTCAAAACTTGGTATCACCAACATAAAAGCATGTACCTATCCTGCCTTTTATCAGCGGCTCAGGCTGGTGGTGGTGGTGGTGGTGTAATGGTGTGGGGGATATTTTCTTGAAACATTTTGGGCCCATTAGTACCAACTGAGCATCATGTCAATGCCAAAGCCTACCTGAGTGTTGTTGATGACCATGTCCATCCCTTTAAGACCACAGTCTACCCATCTTCTGATGGCTACTTCCAGTAGGATAGCATGCCATGTCATAAAGTGCAAATCATCTCAACCTGGTTTCTTGAACATGGCCTCCACAGTCACCAGATCTCAATCAAGGAGTGCACCTTTGGGATTTGGTGGGACAGGGGATATGAATCATGGATGTGCAGCTGACAAATCTGCAGCAACTACTGATGCTATTATGTCAAAAGGGCCCAAAATCTCTGAGGAATTAAGGATTAAGGCAGTTCTGAAAGCAAAAAGGGGTCCAATTCAGTTCTAGTATGGTGTACCTAATAAAGTGGCTTGTGAGTGTAGGGGACTGGCACATTTAATTTTTACAGATTTATTTACACTAATTGCAAAGAAAGTAAGAAAAATAAACATTTGGCATTTTTTATGATGTAGAATGAAAAATTTTAAAACTTTTATTCTTAGTATTAAAATAGAATATTCCCAATTGTCCAAAACTTTGTAAGCCATATATACTAAACATTTTTGCTGCTACAAGCTTTTTTACTAGCTCAGATAAGAAATTGTTGATTTGATGTTTATTACATGAACATCTTATAATAGCTTTCTAATGGAGAAATACAGAAAGCTGTTGTCTTAGGAAAAATGTATATATACTGTATATTGTTAAGAGAATATTTGAAACGTTTTTGAAAACATGGAATTCCTTTATTGGGGATTCAATGATAGTTATAAACTGTTCTACCCCTTTGCAGAACCAACTACTAATTAACACTGCCTAAGGTGAATAAATAAATTCAGTGTGCTGCTATACGTATTTGGGCTTTTTACTTGATCAGGAGCTTTCCTTCAAAGCACAGGTAGCAAATTTGGTTCGCAACTCGAAAGTTAAGCTTGGGCTTTACTATGGAAACAGATCCTGCTTTGCTCTTAAAGCTCATAAACATTTGTTGTCCGCAACATTTTTTACCATTGATAAACTATGGTGATGTTTTATATATGAATGCTGAATATGTCATCATACGCAATCCACTAACCCGGTGGTGGACACCGGAAGTAATGGATGCCATCAAGCTGAAGAGAAATCCTAAAGGGCTTGGTTGAATTGCAGGACTCCCGAGGCAGCTGATGGTACCGACAGACCAAGCATGCTGCAGAGAGTTTGGGCAGACCATGGAGGAAAACAAGCGGTCGGCCCCAAAGAGATTCTGACAAACCATCCGGCACCTCACGAGGGGAAAGCAACTTATCATGGCGCTCTGAGGTTTGTTAAAGGCTGTTGTAGACTAACTCACCATTGTGAACTGTATGCCAAAGCTGAGTGGCCTTCTATGAATGTAAGAAAGTACACCCACTGGATGACTAAGGTATAAAGGCATCAGACCCAGAAAAGCCTTGTAGACCAATGTTTGCTTCTTCATATGTCAAAAAGCCAGATGCCCTACGTTCAAGTGAATCTTTTCATTTAACTGTTCCCAGGTTCAAACTGAAATGGACAGGCGAGCCTTTAGGGCGAACTCGCACTATGTACAGTTGCCTTGAACCGGGCCAAAGCATGGTTGTCCCTCCTCCCGTCTTCTTGACGGCCCACACTGAAATTACATTCGGGCCTGGGCACGCTTACATCATCGACGCTGTGCTGTTCAGTAAGCGCTCTTGCTCAGCACATGGGAGATTTCTTTAGTTATAGCGTTTAAGTCGTTTGATATGCAGTGACACGCTTTCAAATATTTCGCCAAACAGATCTGCCACTTTTGACGCTCATAAACAATCATAAAGTCCTTGTGCTGCAGGAATTAGGAGGTTTGCTGAAGGTGTGCAGCTGTCGTGCAGTGAGGGGTTTGCGTCTTTAATAAACTATGACTATTTGCATTCACTGAACAGTTAGAATGATTAAATAATCCATATTAAACGGTCCCTTATAAGTCACGTCTGGCTTTCAGTTTCAGGCATGTTTTGCACTCACACACAAGCGTACTGTGCAGAAGCCCAAGTGAACCGCGCTGAGCCCAATTCAGCACACTCACACTTCTCAAATGATCTGGGAAACGGGCCTGGGCACGATTCGGATAGCATAGTATGAGTACGTCCTCAGTCATGCCGACCCCTGATCCTGGAAAATTTTTCAGTCTGAACTAAAAGTTGTCTAAGCTCATCCCAATTAAATAATTTCACTCTATCCTTTATAAAAGACAACAATGTATGTTTCTCAATGGATGTGCTTTTAATATTGTAATGTGATATAGCTGAATAACTAATCTGTATTTTATATTATCTTTAATTTTTATTTATTATTATCATTATTTTTTTTTCATAAGTTGTGTGTTGGGGACCTGTTGGCCAGATCACCCTTGTAAATGAGATCTTGAGATCTTGAAAGGGTTTTATCTGGTTAAATAAATAAATAAATATTGGATTTCTGAAGAAAGCTGATACATTTTTTTTTGTTCATATAACTTGTATAATCTGCTATTAATATACCATTATTTTAATAACTTTATATTTGTATATACATTTGTTTTTTTTATAATTTAGTGTTTTTTTTTTACTTTTTACAACCAATTTCTGCAGAACAGCATCTCTGAATACACAAGATGTCCAATAAGCAGAAGAGTTATAATACAGATACTCCTGTCAGCCTTACAGCAAATGAACCTTTAGTTTCAGCTCATTTAAGTCAACTCAACAAGCCAAAGACCTTAAAATACCTTGAAACCTCCCTTTTTCAGTTCAAGTCTACCTCAGAAAGCAGGGGGTGAGTGGGCGTGGCCGACACGACAGTGCAGGGAAAAAAGAGTGGAGCAATTTGAGCGAACTGTCAGTTGGCTCATAAAATGAGACACAAACCGTGAGGAGGAGACTGATTTTATAGTTTAAAGTTTATAAGTTAAAATGTAAAGAAATAAACAGTAAATAATGTAATGCCCTGCTACATGTGCCATTCATGTCATTATTATTCTGTCATATACGCATAACCAAAACTTGTTCTATCATAATAAAGATAACCGTGTTTATATAAACCCTGTAAATGAGGAGGACTTCTCTCTTCCTCAATCCCCAGGTCTGATTGCTGACACACTGGATAGCAATGCAGGCTCTTGCCCAGTCTATTCTAACCATTTACCCAGCCGGTAATCAGGAGGGTTTTAAACATGTGTGAACACAGCAGCACGGATAAAGGCAATAATTCTCTATGCTAACCTGATGGTAAAGAACTCACAGATAAAATACAAAGTCCGCTACTCTCCATTTCTCGTACAAAGCTCCCAACAAACATGCTTAATGCTCACCCAGTCATTGGGTCTCCCAGCTTGGCAGGTCTGCTTTGATTTCAGAAAGCATGCACTCATGAATAATTAAGAAGCCGACTCTTCTCATAGGATAAGAAAACTCTGCTATGAGTAATAATGAGTAAACGATGTGTCATCACTTGCACTTGCAGTTTTGCGCTACGTCACCAATTTTGATCCCTCCCCGAAAATTATTTTAAACCCAGAAAAGCTAAAAATTATCCAGTTTTCACCACAATTAAGCTAACAGGTCCTAACATTGTCTTAACGGATGCTCACATGCAAATCTGTTAACATCTCAAAAAAGTACTCCACGGTTTCTTGATCCTTTAATCAAAACTCATCGCAATCTAAGATGTGTTGCCACTAACCTAGCAGACTTTGGCAAATTCAAAAGCATTAGATTATCTTCATCGTTTCAACCAAGTCTATCGCAAACATGGTTTTGTTTCCACGCAAGATAATCTCCTGAAATTGGGTGAATCCATGCAATCAGATCAGAGGTTGCAAGCTGGAGAAGGTAATATCCAGTTTTGTGTATACAATATCCACACGACTGTTCAGCCAACCACCCACGACACTTTAAAATCAAGTTAGTATGCTTTGCAGGACAAGTGCCTCTTACATTTCTCTCAGAAAATGAACTAATTCTTTGCTGTGCCTCAAGTAATGTTATTTATCTCAAGTTTTGTTTCCATGGCCTTGTCTATGCAGGCACTAAGGATTATAGCACAAGACTTCCATTAAAAAAAAATAAAAATCTATAGTATCTAAAGTAAATATTATAGTTTTTTGGAAATATACTACATTAAAGTACTTAAATTAATTTGCTGGAAATTCTATAGTTGTTATGGTAACACAACCACTATAGCAATATAAACAAATGACCAACGACTGTAGTTTTTAACAACTACAGGGGGTCCCACTTTACAATAGGTGGCCTTAAAAATAGTATGTACATATCAAATTAATTACAGGTGTAATTACATGCAGGTATTTAATCAATCATAAGTGCAATGTAAAAAAAAAAGTATTTGCAAAATAGGTACATTCTTTATTAAAGTGTAGGTAGAGCAGGTTAAATACGTATTGAACATGTGATGCTTGACATGGAATAGAACCAGATTTTGGTAAAAAACCCAAAACTATAAAAAATAAAGTAAAAATAAATCTGAGCAATTAGGTTTGTGTGGTAAGAATTACTGAACTACTGAAATGTATTTAATACTTTATATGGTCACACTTTACAATAAGGTTCATTAGTTAATGTTAGTTAATGCATTTACTAACATAAACAAATAATGAACAATACATCTACGACTGTATTTGTTCATGTTAGTTAACGTTAGTTAATGAAAATACAGTAGTTCATTGTTAGTTCATGTTAACTCATAGTGCATTAACTAATGTTAACAAGCATGGACTTGGATGTCGATAATGCATTAGTAAATGTTCAATTATGATTAATAAATGCTGTACATGTGTTGTTCATTATTAGTTCATGTTAGTAAATGCATTAACTAATGAACCTTATTGTGAAGGTTTCCCCTTTATATAAAAGGCTTTTTTAGTGATGGCATCTTAAAGACGCCTCTCAAATGGAGAATGAAGTCACATGAATTGCTCAGGTGTGACTTCAGAGTGTAAAAATCTTAATAGTTCTGTGTTTCGTCTATCAAATCTGATCTTTATTTTGTATTTTCTATTGAATTTAAGTCAGGTGATTGGCTGGGTCATTCTACAGCTTGATTTTTTTTTTCTCTGAAAACATCTGAGAGTTTTTTTGGCTGTGTTTTTGGATCACTGTCAAGCTGAAATGTCCACCCTGGGTTCATCTTCATCCTCCTGCTAATGAAGATGTTGGACTGAAGCAGCTGATATTAATTAACGCCGACGAAGTGCAAAGGGTACTGAAGAACTTCTGAGAGATTTTAACTGCTGTCTGGGCATTTACTGCCTTTTCACACCTCCCTTACTTCATGTGTTCAATACTTTTTCCCTGTGTTATTTCATTTTATTATGCATAACTTAATTTGTAAACTAGCTAGAATAGTTTTCTAAAATGAACAAAACATTTATTTTGTTGGTTGTCATCTTGGGAAAATTTTAGGTCTCAGGCATCTTTAGAAATATGTTTTCTGAGAAAAATGGTGACATTTTCCAATACTTATTTCCACCGCTATAGTTATCAGTTAAGACCACTTAATATAAAATAGGACCCTATAGGGTATAATATTATACTACAAAACACCATAGTTCACTGAAGTTAAAGTTGAAGTATCCCACAGTATATTTTACAGTTTATCAGTTCACTGCAGCAAATACTAGAGTATTCATAAAAACAGGTAAACACTTCAACATACGCAGCATAATACACTTTACACTCAAAAAATATGTTTGCTGCTTGTTCAAAATACTTATTTAAATTAAACTGAAAGAAATTCTTCAAATGAACTTTTTATGTTCAATCCACTTAAATTTGTAAAAACTAATAAGTTAACTCAATGGGCTCTATTTTAACAATCTACGTGCAAAGTCTAAAACACATGACACAAAAGCAATAAGAGCGTGTCCGAATCCACTTTTGCTATTTTAAGGACCCACATACCCTTACACACACATGGTCTAACAGGGTTCTGCTTATTCTCTTAATGAATTAAAGTTGTGTTTTGAGCATAACATGCATTAAACAAATTAGAGTCTCATCTCCAATTCCTTTTAAGAGTCAGTTGCGTTGCACAAAGGTGCTGTTGCTATTTACATGGCGGACTTTGTAAGAGGAAAAACTGAATGCTTCACTAGCGAGTAAATAGTTAAACAGACCATCTGCAGTGCGAGGATAAAGAACGAGCTTCATCCATTTGGCCTCTTGACTTTCTCTTTACTTTTACTCTTTATTCTTTTACTTTTGTGGATAAGGAAACAATGGAAACTCACTCAACTGAGGACATCCATTAGCTCACATATTTAATTTAGTTTGTTAAGCACAAAGATTTGTTTCAAAAATATTTATAAATTAAGTTCTAACTTCCAGCAAACAGATAAATAAACAATAATAACAAAGTGTGGTTATATCTAAAAAAAATGTCATATTGTTATGGACAAATGGTGAGGCATATGTCTCCAAAACTCAACAGGTGAACAAATATAAAATGTTTTTTAAAAAAAAATATATATATAAATATGCATATAATAAATAATACTGCTAATAATAATAACATTATGCAAATTGTCATGAATAAACTGAAAAAGTCCCCCAATGTAAAGAAAGCATGGAGGCAGTGGTTGTTATATTTATGCAGAAAATAATCATTTTTGTGACATTTTAATTCTTTCTTTCTTTAATTATTTATTTATTTTTTCATTTGTAAAGATATTCGTGTGTTGCTGTATCTTGCATCCTGTGTGTATTAAGCAATGTGTAAGCGTTTGGACCTGCATAGGCTCAAAACTAATGTGCTCTGCACTGGACATTAGAACGGTTTTTTGTTGGTCAATGGCTTGGTCTATTTCAGTTCTTCAAAATAGCAACGTGCCAACAATGCAGCTTAACACACTTCCTTTTAAGACCTGAACACCTATGAGTCCACAAAGTGGCAAAATAGATTTGCTGTTTAAACAATTTGGTGCAAAACGTTAAAATTACAGTTGCGGTTGTCGAAAATAGCAATAAATTGCACCAAACGTGTATGATAGGGCCCAATTCCTTCATGTTGTCCTAACACAAAACCAACACCAGCATCTTTTACATGTACAGAGTATTGCTCTGTAAAAAATATGGGTTCAACAGAAATACTTTATGTTGTCCCAACACATTCTACTAAGTTAACTTTAGTAACGTTTTTTACAAATTTAAGTGGGTTGAACATAAAACTATTAAATTGACCCCAAAAAAAATTATAAAAAATGTGTTGTTAAAAAATGTGATGTAGTTTAAACAAGCAGCAAAAGTCCTTTTTTGAATGTAATATAGAAATTATTAACAATATAGAATTTAAATAATATAGTACTTTCTTCATGTGAGCCTTCATTGCTTCTTTTTCAATCCTTTCAGCCTCCATCAGCAGCCACATCTCCTTGGTCTCCTACTGTACCAAGTCGAAGCACAGCTTGTCAGTACTGGCATTCTCATCTGCTTCCCATATTTTGCCTTCTAGTTCAATTCCCATTGGATATGTATCAGTAAATCTGAAACGTCCCTGTCCAATTCCATCAGCTCCAGGAGATCTATTTTCCCTATTTCCGCCCCAGCATCATCTTATCACGGCTCCTGCTCAGATAAGTCTACAATCCGCAATAATGGTTCCAACACAGCTGAACTTACTTGCTCTCTGTACTTTTTTTATTATTCTTTGGAAGTGGCAGGCTAACGCAAACCAGGCTAACCGGGTCATGCTAACCAGCTTTCAACCACTTTTCTGAATATAGCCAATTCTCAATTGGACACAATCAAGCCCGGTCTTGTCTATTGTTGTCGATGAATAGAGTTTCACTCAAGAATACAGATTACGAATGCAAAAATGGTGTTTCTTTGATTTTAAGGGTTGCAATTTTGCCATCTGCAGGATTGACCTCCAATGAAATAGCAGCTACAGTACAATACAGAGGGGTTTGAAAGGGTGAGGCGTTCAAATAAAGAGGTCAGCTCTTGTTTTTTTCATGTGTGACAAAGGATTTTTTTGGGGTCACAGTCTTGTGGACTTTAAAGTTCAAACTCTGGTGCTGACCACTAGCACTGACATTAATAAAAGCATATTGATTATATAATCAGTACACAATGTAGTACATGAATTAGATCAGTTATGGATCACTGGAAAAATGACTGATGGCTGATACAGCATGCAGCTTACCTGGCATGAAATTACTAAATCGTTAAAGCATGGATTATCAGAATACACCGTTGTCTTTGTAAATAAAGCAGTGAACTGAAGATTTCAGTAATTTTATGTGAGGTAAATGGTGTTCTCGGGCACAGTGTGGCGTAAAATAATTATATTGCATGGCCTACAGTGGTTTAATTAAACACTGCTATTAATATCTATCATTGTGATCATTAATCATTAGTCTAATTTGAGGTTTTACCTACAAATATAGCCATGTCATGAGCTGCTGAATTAAACATGATATATTACTCTACTTATTCAAAGATCTGCATCTATTGCATCGACAGGACACACTGTAAATTCTGATTATTTTACTTTACTTAAAAAAGTGAGTAAACTCGTTGCCTCAAAAGTGACAAGTTAACTTTACTTAAAAAGCAAGCAAACCCATAGTAACTTGGAACTGTTAAGTTGATGTTACTTAATTTTTTTATATATATTTATGCATAGTTTAAAAATTAAGCCAACATGTTTACTATCTTCTCTTTAAGTAAAGACAACTAATCCTTTTTACGTTGCAGTAACAATCAGTACTGTTAGTCCATGTGATAAAATTATTAAAATACTATCGCTTACTGTAATACTAAAGTAATTTAAAGTAAATTCAGTAGTGTTTTTAACTTAAATATAGTAAAATAAATTCACTGTTTTACAATGCTTAAAACTCTTTGTTAATGACAACCTGGTAACCTGTAATGAATCCTGTAGTGTAAAATGTTACACAATTATTATTAATACACATCTAAAAAGTTTAGAGTCTTTTTTTTTATTCTGTTCATCAAGGCGGCATTTATTAAATGTAAAAAAGTTAAATTGTTAAAGATTTATTAATATTTAAATAACTGCTTTCTTACTGTATGTAGATTCAAATGAATTTATTACTTCAACTCATTATTGCTTTTATTACTATTACCTTAATAATAATAATAATAATAATAATAATAATAAATATTAGAGTGATTTCTAAAGGATCGAATGACAATGAAGCCTGGAGTAATGAAGCTAAAAATTCATCTTTAAAATCACTGGAATAAATTATTAAATTAGAAATCATTAGAAATCTAAGTACAGTTTGTGGTAATTTGTTTATATTACTATATTACTATTATAAGCACAGCATCTACAGAAATCCCACAAAAGATTAAACGTGTATATAAAATAACCTTTATATTATATATTTTTGTAATTATAATTCTATATTGAATTTATTCATATGTATTTATTGTTTATTAACTTTCTTGTGCAAAGCGTAAAGTAAAACTGCTATAAATAATGGGTCACACTTTAAAATAAGGATTTATACAATACTTGTACAGCATTTATTAGTCATAGTTCAACATTTACTCATTCATTCATTTATTCATTTTCTTTTCATCTTAGTTTCTTTATTAATCTGGAGTCGCCACAGCAGAATGAACCACCAACTTATCCAGCATTTGTTTGTTATGCAGCGGATGATGATTGGGCTAATGATTCGGACTTCAACTGTATGGTTTTTATTTGACTTACCTGAACATGAGTTCAGATCTGCTCTGAGCGCTGCTGGTCTAGAGCTGTCTGCAGGTTCTCCAGGCCTGGCAGGTGATTGGGTTTGTGGTCTTTGTGCTCTGAGCATTACGGCTGACAGAGTTGCTTTACGTCGGCTGGCGTTTTAATAAACGGACGACAACTCTCCATTTCCGCTGCCTGATTGCTCTGCCAAAGCCAATGAAAAAGACTGTCTGTCATAACAGAGATCAAATGGAAAAATCAACAACCCAAAGAAATATAAATAAATAATCATCAACAAGTTCTTGTGATTATATTCGATCTTTACACAATAGCATTTGTTCCATTGTAACAGAGGGAAAATAGCAGTTTACCAGTCGCTTTCATTAGGACTAATGTCCGGCAGAGTACTGCAGTTATTTCAGGATAATTATTTTCAATTCCCGTCTGCACAAAAAAAAAAAAAAAAAAAAACCCTTGAATTGATTGGTGCACTCACATTACAGCACACCGAGCTGTTCAGATGATTCATTGTAGTACACAATGCTGGAGTGTGTAATGCTGAGCAAAGGAGCACAATTCAAGACTTTTTCTGGCTCTAGAGGAAGGACACATATTTATCTAGCAGACGCTGATGCTCATCTCCTGTTCTCTCAAAACAGCAGTGGCCTTCATCTTTCAATAGAGAGACAGCACTAAAATTAACCACTGTGTTGTTTTTTTTATTATTTATCAAAAGCAGTAGTGGTAATTTAATAGTCAATGTGGAAGTTGAGGATGATGCTGACCTTAAACATGGAATAAAAAATATGTAAATAACTACTGCAAACACAGCTTTTCTTCTTTGAAAACATTTTATTTTACACTATTGAGATGTTACCTGCTGTTTTCTGCATGTGAAAATAGACAATATATTTTAAAGCTGACTTAACTATAGGATGAATTTGATGATCAATTAACATTGCTAATTTATGTATTAAATAAAACTTTTTCAATTGATTCTAAATTACTGACATATGGAGTCCAGAAGAGTACAGATATTTTTTTTATTGCCAATTAGAGAAAATCCCCTTTATAGCTGTCTAAATGTATAAAGGGCATCACAATGCATATTAATGACCAAAAAATATATTTACAGTAGGAGGTTTACAAAATATATTCATGGAATGTGATCTTTACTTCAAAAGCACCTGTTATGAAAATCATTTTTGTAAGCTGTTTAGACAGAACTGTTTGTCCACAGGCATATTTGTGTGATAGAAACAATATATCTCTTTTTTTACATTTCCTGAGGTTAAATTAGGCCAAATCCCTCCATCCTTCAGAAACAAATCCCTCCTATTTTAAGGCCAGCCAAACTGATTAACAGCCGCGCATTAAAATGTCTCTGTAGTTACGCGTATAATCATATCAACAAGACAGGATGTGCGCAAAGCAACCAGGATTAAAAGATCTGTTCAGCTCACTGTGATCATCAATCATTATCAAATGTCATCAAGATCGAGTTTTACAAGTTTAAAATGTTTTTAAAACAGTGCATGTTTGTAATAAAGTAAGTCAAGATGGTCAAATCACTATTTAATTCATCACCACAGCCGCATGTCGGAACAATTACAAAAGATGCTATAAAAGAAGACGCTTCAATCCCATTTTGTGAACTTAAATCAGGTTTATTTTGTATATTAACATAATGTATATCCATACAGCAGTGGATATTAATGTGTATCCTATCACATTTGCCGTGCAAAAACAATGCAAAGTTAACAACATTGTATGTGACTCATCTTTGCAGAAAGGCTTGAATTAACTCCACAAATACATTAACAAAACCGATGGCAAAGTTCTTACTGCTGCATTTCTCACAAATGGTGCATGAGATTTGCTTCCTTCATGTCTGTCACTGTGCTGTTTATCTGACGCAGCAGGAGATGGACACTCTACGACAGGCACATGGGAAAGGTGGGCGGGAAGAACTAGCTCATTTGCATTTGCAAAGGTACAGGTAACAAAAAACAGCTACAATGTGCTCAGAGCTGAAAACTCTAATGTTCTGAAAGATATAATAAATTATCTGATGGGTGTTTTGAGCGGAAACTTTACAGACACCTTCTGGAGACTCTAAAACTCTTAAACTTATCATAAATCTTGAAAAAATTGGTGGCCTTTAACATTGATTTAGACAGGCATAAAGAGAAAGAGAAATGTATCATTTCATTCAAAAAGTCAATCTATACTCTTAAATATGCTTTAAATTCAAACTATTATGATGGTGTCATTATAATGACATCATCTGTAAACAGGATGTCATTAAAATGCAGAATATAAAACATTTTTTACATTTCTGTCGCCCAATTTTTAATAGTATCTAGATGCAGCCTTCATGATGCAAGCTGAGATTGCATCACTCAAAGATGCAATGTCAGAAACAATGCACTAGGTGTTAGGTGAGCGCATTAAAAAGCATTGGATGCAGCACTGCACCAGGTCTGCATCCAGACCCCTCTTCAATTTTTACATTTATACTGATAGGACAGTTGTGAGATGGCAGGAAATATGAGTTATTTTCTCACTGCTGTCATTTTTGTTGTGCCTTTGTTTTTGAGAGGTAACAGAACTGGGTATTCCAGAAAGCAGGTTATGGGAAATATTCAGAAAAGCTTAAGGATAGGAAAGTGAATAACTTCAGGTTTTAATTGCAATAACAGAGGTAACGTTAATGGTAGTTACAGCTATTTGCCATAGCAACTTATCCTCTGATCATGACCTGTTCCCGTAACTTCCAATAAGGGGCAATACGCTTTAAGAATGTAAATCCCCATTGAATAGAAGAAGACGTGTGGCTTGCTCATTTTTGCCATCTGTTTCCATGGCTACTCGTGATTTCTGCATTCTGCACGAGAAATGTCTTATGTTTGTTTTCACGATGAACGAGTTCACTGAATTTACTCTAAGGAGCAGTTTTGAAACCGATATGTCAAGAAAAAGAAGCAGATTTACTGTAGGGTTAATCCACTCGGTCACACTTTATTTTGATGGTCCATTTGTTGAATTAAGTTACATTACATCTGCATGCCAACTAATTCTCATTAGATTATAAGTAGACTGTTAGGGTGGGGTTAGGGTTGGAGTTATGGTAAGGTTATTGTAAATTGACATGTACTTGCTACGTTTCTTATAGTCAATTAAATGTCTGTTGAAAGGAGCAGTATCAACAGATATTAAGCAGACAGTCTACTAGTACATAAATGAACCATTAAAATAAAGTGTTACCATCAACCCTGAGTTCAGGTTTTAGCAATTGGTAAGTTAACCTTGTTTTCTGCCATATACAACAGTAAATATTTAATATACATAAGAGAACAACACAACAAAATTTTATTTACACAGTGAATACAGTGTTGTTTTGAGGATTTAATTAGTTAACCAGTTTAATAGGCTTGTCTTCGTATATTATAAGTCATGCAGATGCTCTCCCCACAAAAACACCCCAATCATTCAAACATAACAAATTCTTTGCAAACAAAGCTATTCAAATCGCTATTTATACAGCAATTTCACAGTGAATTTTTTTTTTTTTTTTTTTTGTCAAATGTTGGCAAAAGCGTAGTCATGGTCACAGGTAGGAATGGCTGACATGAAACTGACGTTGACACAGTGTCAAGATCCTGAAGTGCAAGAGTTTCGAAACACTGAACCGAAGCATGATCCAAACCCAGGTCTATCACGTGACTAAAGCAGGTCAAAGCATAAGTCATTTCAGAAGCGTTTTGACACCTGGCAAATCTGCGTTTGACTGACAGGGTCGGAACAAAATCTCATGTAGTCTAATGGACCACTAAAAATTATGACTTTTTTTTTGTCATACAATTAGATGTATTTTAATAATGTTACTTTTTTTATGACTAAACCAAGACATAATTATTTACAAAATGCTCATTCGGATGTCAGACCAATGTTAAAACAAAACACAATACAAGAACAGAGCATCTAAAAACTAACATCTATTGCAGCATCACCCTGTATTCGAACCCATTATCTCTGCATGCTAGTCAGGAACTCTCATCGCACCACTAAATCACTTAAAACCTTGACTCTACAACGTCATGTTTAATACCTCACTTTGCTTAACTGTTTCTTTGCTGAAGCTGTTCCAGAGCAAAACATAAAAATGACCACTAGGTGTCTTTGTAGAGATGAGTTTCGAAAGGTTTCGAAGCTTCAACACTTTTGCTTTGACTGTTTCAGTTTTTTATAAAGCCTTGCTTTGCCCACCACTAGTCACAGGCAAAGAGGTTGATACAAGCAGCAAAACAACAAAAACAATAAACAAGGCAGTACTAGGCAAGGAAAACACAAAAAACAAAACTCAGCAATGTGTGTGAGAATGTGAGGTGTGTATAGTCCAACTAGACTTCATGAGCAACAGCTGTGTGCAAGTAATTAGGGGTGATCCGGAACTGGTGTGAATGTGAAGTGCCTGATGGGAAATGTAGTGCAGTTCAATGACAAAATTGGAGTGATAGTGACTGTTCTCCAACAATCTGTCATCACTGGCAATCGTGATGCTGACAAAAAAAAAATTAACTTAACAGTGTTTTTTACAAATTTGAGTGGATTGAACTTAAAACAGTGGTCACCAAACTTGTTCCTGGAGAGCCGATGTCCTGCAGATTTTAGCTCCAACCCTAATCAAACACACCTGAACAAGCTAATCAAGGTCTTACTAGGTATACTTGAAACATCCAGGCAGGTGTGTTGAGGCAAGTTGGAGCTAAACCCTGCAGGGACACCGGCCCTCCAGGACCGAGATTGGTGACCCCTGACTTAAAACAATTAGGGCCCTATCATACACCCGGCGCAGTGTGGCGCAAGGCGTGGCGCAGTAGTCTTTTGGCGCAAGAGTCGTTTTGAGGTGTTGCACTACGCTGTTTAAATAGCAAATGCATTAGCGCTCATTTTTGCGCCCATAGGCGTTCTGGTCTAAAAAGGAAGGCGTTCTGAGGCGGACCTCTGGCGTGTTGCTATTTTGAGAATCTATAATAGATTTTTCATTAGACCAAAACAAACCCGGTCTAAATTCCGGCGCAGAGTTGCACCTCGCTTACGCACTGCTTAATACGCACAAGAGAGCAATAGGCAAATATCTTTACATATGAAAAAATGTAAATATTAAGGATATATATAGGATATAATAAGAATAGATATAGAATATAAATATAAAGGATTAAAATATTACGAAACATACTATTTTCTAGCCTACATAAATATGAAAAACCACTGCTTTTGTCTTCTTTATCTTGGGTGGCTTTTTCAGTTCATTCATAACAATTTGCTTTTGTATAATGTTATTATTATCAGCAATATTATTGATTATATCCATATTTATATTTGTTTTATTAAAAACAAGCTTAGATTTGCCCACCTGTCAGGTTTTAGACCATATGGGGCACAGCATGTGTTTTAGGATATAACTCCTGTTTTTGAGCACATTTTGCTATTATTATTCATTTATTCATTTATTCATTTGCTGGAAATTAGAACTGAATTTAGAAATAGTTTTGAAATGAATATTTGCGCTTAACAAACAAAAGTATTTATTTATAGACTAATTGATGTCTGTGTGTAAAGGTTTTCCTATCCAAAAGCGAAAGTGAAAGTGATCCATTATCTCTCATTCTCACGCAGTAGATGCTCTGTTTAACAGTTTTCTGTTAAAAAACTGTTAACTGTTTGCTTGTGAAATGCTCATTTTTCCACTTAGACTTACTTTGCGTCCTGTGAATAGCGTATGCGCTCTTGGCGCGACGCAGCTGGGTCTTAAAGGGAATGGAAGATGAGACTCTAATTGGTTTATTCTCAAAACACACCTATAACTCATTAAGAAAATAATCTCAACCCTTTTAGACCATGTGTCCTGGCGCAAGGCAGATTTCCTGTCCTTAAATTAGCAAAAACGCATCCTGACACGCCCTGAAAGCGTTTGCGCCCTGCGTTTTGCGCTCTGCGCATGGACCGTCAAAATAGAGCCCTTAATCTGCCACCACCCCCACACAAAAAAAAAACAAGAATTGTAATGTTTCAGTACATTTAAATTAGTTTGACAGTAGAAAAAAATCTTTAAAAAAATCATTTAAAAAAAACAGAATACCAACATTTTGAAGTGTGTATTCGAATAAAATTGTGCTGCCTGTCTAAACAAGGCTTTCTGTAATATGCCTTCCAATAATAAAACTTACATTTAAATTGACAAGATTGACAAAAAAAGAAAGAGAATAGAAAAAAAGTAAAAAAAAAAAAAAAACATTAAACTGCTGTCATTAAGTCACTCTTAATAACCTTGTACACAATTATAAACTCCAGAAACATCATAAACGCAAATACGCAAAATATGCCTCCAAAAATGTGTCCATTAGACTCACTAAAAGATAATAAAAAAATAAAAAAGCTTCTGCGTATCAGCAAAAGAGACACTATTAGTGAACTGGAATGGAGGTTGAGTGCGGGAGATAAAAGGCTGCGTATGAAGGCTCTCCAGCCGCACAGCAGGTGTAATGTGACAGACAGCTGATTAATGATGCGTAGTTTATTTCGGTGTCCATTAGCGCAGAAGAGAGCAGAAGGTTCAGCCGTTCGTTGTGGGGTGCAGAGACGCCAGAGTGCTGGGGAAAAAAAAGACCTGTTTTAGAAGGTCCAGCATAGCCTTTCTCTGGCCTCTGCACCCCCAGGGTTTCTAGCTTCACTTCATCAAACACCTCTACCCCCCTGTGGACGGACGGCCACTCATCTGTTGTATAATTGAAGCAAAGAAAGTCTAGATGTCTGGGTCAGCGCACACCCTGAAGTCTAAGTGGCAATTACGGAAATAGAAATAAGTACATATAATTTTTTATTTTTTTAAGAAATTACTGGCCCTTTCCGTTGAAATCAGGTGTGATACAACTGATATACATACAGTACATACATATATATATATATATATATATATATATATATATATATATATATATATATATATATATATATATATATATGAAGAGTTCAGATGCAAAAGCCTCTGATGGCCGGTTTCCACTGACTGGTACAGTACAGTGCGGTACGGGTCAGTACGGATCAGCTCTATCAGGCTTGCATTTCCACTACCAAGGGGACCCTTTTGGTGGGTGTGGTGTACGACAGAAGTCATTCTCACTCGAATAAATGTCTACAGTAAAACTGTACAGGTTGATTACATATCATATGAGAAGCACCTCTCACAAAACAGATACTTTATACACAAATACTTATGTATAAATGTTTATTACTAACTTTTCTAGGAACATAATTTGATTATAACTGCAGATCAATGACTGCGAAATAGGCTTCTGTAATATCTGCAATTATATATATAATTATATGCAACATATATGAACAAAAACAGACCCTTATAGTCTCCGATATGTTACCAATTACAGAAAAACAATACACAGCACACATTTAGTCCTTATTTAGGTTCAAAATCAACACGCAACAGCCCACAATCAGTGCAAACCTCTCATCTGTGTATGCAATCTTCACCAGCTTATGTAAGCTCTGTTAGAGAGTAATTCTTTCATTCCGAGTTCATAATAGTCCAAAAGGCGATGATGAACATTGCAAAAGTTGGAGGTCAGAAAGTTTTTTTTAAATAAAATAAAGATTTATTTTATTACATTCATTGCACAAGAGGTGAGAATAAGGAACGTAAAAAAACACATTAATTGAAAAAAAAAAAAACTTTCTGACCTCAAATTTTTGCAAGGCATTGTTGTTTATTGTATTCTACATTTTCATTTATTCACTTTTATAATACGCCATATAAGCTGCTCATTTTGATTAGAGCAACTGACGTCTGTGGCAATAGGACAATATTATGTTTATCTAAGAGACCATCAGCCCTTTTATTATTTCTATCCCTATAAAAAGACAGCTAGAAAAGCAATTTCTCCAATGGCTCAATAATGTGACATGTAAAAATGTAGCTGCGCAGTATATAGCAATAAAAGTGTGTTCTTTCAAAATTGGATTGCGCATTTCATAATGTTCAATAAGAAAGCTTACATGGCTGTCTTTGTTAAAGATGGTCTCAATTATTAAATGTCATTGCACCTCAACTCTAAATTTGAGTTACTGTACTGTGAAACAGAAAAAAAAAATCTAATCTCGACTTTATTGTAGTCCTTTTTTCAGATCTTGACAGCAGCGATTGCCAGCTTCTTTCTTTGTATGTAAAACAGCCGCCTTTTCAGCCTTTTATTATTTATATTCCTGTCCCTGAAGCACTAAAGAGAATCTCTTCCTGTTAAACCAAAAGTGATGGTCAGTAAATACTATTTTCATTTCAGAGTAAGCTTCAAGTTTGTTTCTCCGATGTGTCAGATTGAAAAGTTTGCAAGCGTCTGCGTCATATGGGCTCTGAAGTGAGCGGGACACAAACAGAGCAGGCCGTTCTCATTTCACCTCTGAGCTATTATTACATGGACATTAATAGAGGTGGTCCTCCCCCCTGCCTTCCTTGCAAATAGATTGGTCTTTTACGTGTTGGCTAAAGGTCAAAAGAGGGCGACTAACCTCTGAGTTATGAGAAAGAGCAATCGTTCCCTTCCACACCTATAGATTACATTCATAACCTCCAGTCCTGCTTTCTGGTTAGCTTCGCATAACTGCATGAAACAACATATTTACTGGACAATTCCTTTAAGTACTGTTATAAGAGGAGGTGATTTCAGACGTTTGAACACTATTGCACAATTTCAATTTGCTGTGTCTTTTTATGCAAATAATCTAACTCCAACTAAGTGTTTCTCAACCACGTTCCTGGAGGACCACCAGTATTGCATGTTTTTGATGTCTCCTTAGTGTTACACCCATTACGGGTGTTTTAGTCCCTGCTAATGAGCTGATGATGTGAATTGGGTGTAGAAATTGTGCAGAGCTGGTGGTTCTCCAGGAACGTGGTTGAGAACCACTGATTGAACTAAAAACTGCATATCTGTCTAATATGAATAATATGATAATATGATGTACATTAGACATTCTTTTAGGGATTTTTGACATAATAATATTAATAATAATAATAATAATAATTCCTCATATGTGTATATAGCACTTTTTTGGACACCCAAATTGCTTTTATATATTGTGGGAAATCTCCTCAGCCACCAAAAAATTAACAATTAACAATTTAAGGGGACCAATTACACCCCTTTTTTACATTATGTAAACTAAGATTTAGCTCAAAATATCATACAAATAATGTTTCATAACTTTTAAAAGTAAACATTTAGAGATTTGACTCTAATTGTACCATTTTGGTGACTGTCGCTTTAAATTCAAATGAGATTGTGCTCCTTTCAAAAGAAGGTGGAGCTACAAATGCCTATGTGTCAAGGAAAGACCAACATCCAATGCTAATGAGGGGAAGATTGTCTTTAAATAGGCAGGGCTTTCCCCCTATGATGATATGTACAAGGGGAGAATGTCAGTCAAAGTGTTTCTGCAGAATGCATGTGATTATAAAAAAAATAAATTATTACCAGGTAAAGCTGGTTATATTCACAGACTGTTGCCAAACAAATTTGTTTAAACCTCTTAAATATAAAGCATATGGCATGTTTCAGAACTCCACATATCATTAGTTGTGCAAAGTCTACTTTTGTTGAAAATATGCTGCCAAAATAGTCATATTTTATCTCAGTAGGACATCACAGAGCAACAAAAGCTTCTTTTAAAGAGAAGCTTGATGGCTAATTTTGACTTTTTTTTTTTTTTTTTTTGTAGCTCAACTAATCATTTTATGGATTTACAACTAAAAAGGGTAAGTACACTTGAAAGAGAAAAAACAAAAAAAAACAAGCAGCAAAAGCGGCCTCTCTCTTGAAACCAAAATGAAAGTGACTAAAACTGCTATTCATCAATGGGCATCTAGAGGCTCTACTGGCTCCAAAAATCAGTCAATCCCACACAAGTAATAGCATGTTAAAAAAGGGGTTTGTTTTACAAAGCTAATATGGCCCCTTTTTAAAAAATCTTGTTTAATTGATATTTAAGCCTTAAAATTCTGCATAATGGGGTGACATGGTGGCTCACTGGTGCTCCGGTTTCCGCCACAGGCCAAAAAAGATGAGGTATAGGTGAATCGAATAAACTAAATTGGCCGTTGTGTATGTTTGTAAATAAGTGTGTGTGGATGTTTCCCAGTACTGGGTTGCAGCTGGAAGGGCATCCGCTGTGTAAAACATATGCTGGATAAGTAGGCGGTTCATTCAGGTGTGACGACACCTGATAAATAGAGGGCTTAAGGAAAATAAATGAATACATTTTGCATAATTAAGGGTGTGGCCATTTGAATGACGGTTGCTGCTTGCCCTGTCACGTCACATCACCTCAGCTCAACTCAGTCCACCTGCTAAAATTAGCATCTAGGTTTTTGCTTTTGTTTTACATGGCCATGCTGAGCAATTAATTGTACTAACAGAACATCCAAATCTGGTATGTCTGCCTGTCTGTCTGTCTGTCTATGTCTATATAACATTGTTTACATTTCCTTAACAGAATTATTCGGTAATAATTATTAATGATTCTTCTGTTGAAATCATTATAATAAAAATGCTTAGCGGCGTGATGCAATAAAACAGTGTTTTTAAAAGAACAAACTCATAAAACCAACCACATGTACACAGATTACAAATGTGGAACAAATGTGGAAAATGCTAATTATTCACCTATAAAAATCTGATATAAGAAAATTACATCCAGGCATCCCTAGCTAATGTCCTGTCTCTTTGACCATCTTCATTTATGTGGGAGTGATGGTGAGAGTGTGTCTTGGAGTCAAAAAAAAATCTACAGGTGACATCACAGAAACTATGTGGTCAATATTTTTAGTATTCATTTATAATAATATGGTAAATTAAAGTAATATTGTTTTAGTAAGAAAAAATACAAGATTACTCCTGTCAAAAATACAATAAAGTTTTATCTTCCTTGTGACATCAGTATAATTTGCTTAAAGCTAAATCAAAGAACAAATTGGTGTGAGATTATTTAAATCAAAACGAGGCCAAATTATTTTTTTTGTGTTCATATAATAATAATAATAATAATAATAATAATAATAATAATAATAATAATAATAATTCCTTACATGTAGATAGCACTTTGAGACACTCAAAGTACTTTACATGGTTTTTAGGGAGGAATCTCCCCATCCACCACCAGTGTACAGCATCCACCTGCATGACGCGATGGCAGCCATGTTGCGCCAGACCCCACACAACACGACAGCTGATTGGTGGAAAGTCAATTGAATTATAATATGGGGATGGTAAGAGGCCATGATTGACAGGGGGCAAATTTGGCCAGGATGCCGGGGTTAAACCCAGAAGGACATCCTGGGATTTTAACGACCACTGAGAGTCAGGACCTCAGAATAAAGTCTCATCTGGGCCATTAGAACCCACACAGACAGCAGGTTGAGCACCCTCTGCTGGCCTCAATAACATTACATCTGCCAGCAACTTGGCTTTCCCATGTGGTCTCCCATCCAGGCACTGACCAAGGGCAACCCTGCTCAACTTCAGTGGGCGACCATGTAGGAGTTGCAGAGAGCTAGCTGCGGGAACATTGGAACTACTTTCTGACTTCTGGACGTCAGAAAATGTTATTATAATTTTTGACTCCTATAAAGTGAAAATGCAGACAAACTGCCCTGTCCATCACTGATAAAATGCTGGGATCCACACAATCGATTTTGTGTTGGGTGAACATAAAGGAATTAAAATAACTTATTAGTTTAGTATTGTTTTTTTGCAAGTGGATTTAAAATAGCAAACCCCACCCCCTCAAGAAAATTCAAGAATTGTGTTATTTCAGCTCATTATAAACAAGTAGTTTGAACAATCAATAAACATCTTTTTTTTGAGGATTTTTTCCATTTTTTTTCTTGGAAGGACATATTTTTTTCTTGTTTATTGTTTTTGTTGTGTGGGCTATTTGTTTGTAGCTAAAATCTTAATCTGTCCAAAAATGCTCAGTTACCCCTCAGTCATCTTTGAACATGGCAGCATGTTCAGACTTACTCTCCGAGTAAACCTGGCAGGGCCTTGTTTGCACCTGATGTGTTTTTGTCTATGTGAACACAAGTGGACAATGCAGGTGTTACAGTGAGCTGAAATGCTTTAAGAGGTAGTCAAAAGCACATTTGAACTTGTAAATAAACAAACAAACTTGCGGTCAAATGTGTTCCCTAAATATCCCCAAACATTATGAGACATGATGTTGAAACGCACCACACAGACAATAGATAAACTTTCCCGTCAGAAATCAGTGGATTTAAAGCATAAAAAGGTCTGATTCTAATACAAATGCACTATATTCAGAATAGTATTGAGACTATCAGAGCAGAAATAATAGCAAGAGGGGAAAAATACATTTGTCTATTTTACACTAGTTTAGAAAAAAAAAGTGGATTAAATGATCAGAGAAGTTTACCCCTTCAACCTCACCTAAAAGAATCAGGAAAACGGGCAAAAGTGCACAAAAAAAAAAACAAAGGTGTAAATTGGAATGTGTCTCCCTCATGTTATTTTGCTAGATCAACCAAAATGCATCTTAATACCAAGTGTCAACAGGGCCTTAGAGAGTTTTTCCTGTACGGCTGATGTGAAAGCTGCTTTCTGAACTTTCTGCTATGCATTAAGAAACTGCACAAAAGTTCAAAAAAGAGCTGGTCTTAAAGAGGATTTCCTCTCAAACATCACAAGGAAAAAGAATTCCTGCATCAAGATATCAGAAATGCTGGGAGTCAGAAGCTGAAACATAATCTCTTTCCTTTCAGGCAGAGAAGATCCATGCAAATCAACGGGTATCAGAGGCATCTCATCACCTACTGCCTGTCTTCATTAAAGTCTACAAAAACCTGTTGGGCTTTTAGACTGCAGCTCATTATAATTCAGAGAGTTCATTGGTACAAATCTGTGCTCATTATACTTTTGCTAGCACATCTGTCACACACGTCCAAAAGCCGTTCTCGGGCTCATGAACAGCTGGAAACAACTGTGAATCAAAGCTGAGCAGGCTATAGCGCTTACCCGTACGTCCTTGATTTAGAGAGTGTGGCCCGTCTGTCAGTTTGACTGTAGATTGAAGCAGGTAACCTGTGGCTGTGAATACAAATGTGGTCATATTTGCCACTTCTGCTAAAACATTCTAAAAAAAAAAAAAAAAAAAAAAATTCAGATGAGTAGAGATGCCCAGGATTCTGTACTGCCCTGATCTGGCTGCTTGCGTTTTTAAATCGAAGGCAAGAGCTGTTTTGTGAAACTTCACAAGCATCAAAGGTATTCTTTTAAGCTACATTTGTTGGCCCATATTTGAAAACATGATGTAAAACAAAGTAATACTGCAATCTATGCACAACAAGCTCAGTAGATTACATCCAAGATTGTGGAGATAAGCAAGAAAGACATGAAAAATAAACTAATAAAACTTTCATTAATCAGACCCCCTAGTTTTTCGTGATTCTGCGATTACTGAATCCATTGCAAAATCAACAAAAAGTTGCAAAATTCTTAATTTTATTTAAAATGAGGTATAGATTTAATAAAAATTGTCAAATGTTTAGAAATGTGTTGAATAAATCTTCTCTCCAATAAACAGAAATTAGGGAAAAAATAAACAGGGGGGCTAATAATTCTGACTTCAACTTTGTGTGTGTGTATATATATCGTAGCAGTGCGATATGGCTGTATATCAGCACTGGTGGGAGGCATGGGTTGACACAAGGCCGTAGGCTATAATTGCATTTATACAACAGTTTAACGGCACAATTGTGTATATAAATAAGAAAATCAAACACGGAGAGTCTAAAAACCCTTTTTATTTGGAACTTCTTTCTTTTGCCATTCATTAACATCTGTCTAAAGTGATGAAAAAACTGATGATTTTGCTCACACTTTAAGATTATAAGGCTGAAGGTTACATGAAATGCCATCCATCTACAAGGATATCTTCTTACAGTCTTACAGTCTATGGTATTTCTCTGTTGCAATTGGGATTTCACAATAATTAACCCTGAAAAAAGCAACACAATCACTACCAGACTGCTGTTGCGTTTGCGATAAGGAAAAATGCTAAACACATGCAGACTTTGCTTATTTCAATCTGCCAACACAACACACATTCTTGACATGCGAGCAAATCAGTGTATGCAGCACTAAAATATACAAAAGACAGAGATCAACTTATAATTATAATTATCACTTACAAACATACCTGCCAACATGTCTCTGAAAATCTGGGACACCGGGGGGAGAGGGTGTTCGGAGTGCAGGTAGGATGCAGCAGGTTTTGGGCAAATAGTGGGGAGGGTGAAATTGCAGGAGTTTTTTAGGAAGATATAAAAACGGGATAGTTGTGGGAGACGGGTCTGAAATACGGGATACTCCCATGAAAAACAGAAGTGTTGGCAGGTGTGCTCATCAGTTTAATATTGATTTGATCTGCTGTAGTTAGAAATCAAACTGTTGTATCTTCTAAGCGTAAGGGCTTATTATGCAGTTTTGTCGCCATCTTGTGGATAGAAAACATCAACTGTCACAGACGAGCTCTCAGAAATTGTAAATATTTTAAAATAGGCACTATTCTTACAAATAAACTGCATAGCTGCAATCTAAACAACTACATTCTCGACTAAAAAACCCTCATAAGTACATTTTGTTGTCTAACAATAGTAATATTTGTAAAACTGTAGCGTCTCTCTGTTTGTAGCTGGCTGTGTGTGGGTGAAGTAATACACAGAGGTGAAGGGTGAAGAAGCCTTTGTATGATGTTAATGGTGAAATATCGCACGGCTATCAGCCAATCAGATTCAAGAACCAGACAGAACTGTTTATATATATGCATACATACATGCATACATACATACATACATACATACATATATATACATACATACATACATACATACATACATATATATATATATATATATATATATATATATATATATATATATATATATATATATATATATATATATATATATATGTATGTTTTTGCATGGCCTGCAAAGACTTTGGGCTGACCATCAGTTTGAAAAAAACTAATGTCTTGAGCCAGGACACTGCCACTCCACCAGCCATCACAGTAGATGATTACCAGCTTGATGTCGTCCACCAGTTCACGTACTTGGGCTCCACCATCACCGATAACCTCTCCCTGGATGCTGAGCTTGACAGGAGGATCGGGAAGGCAGCCTCTACTCTAGCCCGCCTGACAACCCGAGTGTGGACAAACCATAGGCTGACAACTGCAACAAAGATGGCAGTGTACAATGCTTGCATCATCCGCACTCTGCTGTATGGGAGTGAGACATAAACCACCTATGCAAGACAAGAGAGGAGACTGAACACCTTCCACCTAAGAGGTCTGTGTCGCATATTGGGCATTACCTGGCAGGACAAAGTATCCAACGTCAAAGTCTTGACTCGAGCCGGCCTTCCCAGCATGTATACCATGCTCCAACAATGTCGCCTGCGCTGGCTTGGCCCTGTGCGCCGTATGGAGGATGGGAGAATCCCAAAGGATATCCTTTACGGAGAACTCTCATCTGGGAAGAGAACCACAGGACGCCCATTTCTGAGATTTAAAGATGTCGTGAAGAGGGACATGAAGGCCCTCGACATAAACACCATGTCCTGGGAAGACCTCGCAGTAGACCGCCTGAAATGGAGGTGCACCCTGACCAAACAGCTCAAGTCAGGTGAGAAGAACATGATAAGTGTGTCAGAGGACAAACGAGTTCACCGAAAGGTGCAGAGCGTCAGCCAGGGAGCCACCTATCAATGCGACTGCTGCGGTAAAAAATGCCTGTCCTGTATTGGTCTCTTCAGCCACCAACGACGCTGTCTCAGACAATCAGTCATGCCTCAAGATAAAAGCTAGGATACGTCATCCATGGTCAACACTGACCGACAAAGGCCTACTAGTATATATATATATATATATATATATATATATATATATATATATATATATATATATATACACACACACACATACATACACACAGTTGAAGTCAGAATTATTAGCCCCCTGTTTATTTTTTCCCAATTTCTGTTTAATGGAGAGAATTTTCTTCAACACTTTTCTAAACATATTAGTTTTAATAACTCATTTATATTAACTGTTTTATTTTATCTTTGCCATAATGACAGTAATGATATTTTACTAGATATTTCTCAAAACACTTCTATACACCTTAAATTGACATTTAAAGGTTTAACTAATTAGGTTAACTAGGCGGGTTAGGGAAAGTAGGCAAGTTATTGTTTAATGATGGTTTGTTCTGTAGACTATTGAAAATATATAGCTTAAAGGGGGCTAATAAATTTGATCTTAAATTTTTTATTTGTTTTTTTGAAAATTAAACACTGCTTTTATTCTAGCCGAAAAAAACAAACAAAATACTTTCTCCAAAAGAAGAAATATTATCAGACATACTGTGAAATGTTTAAATTTCCTTGCTCTGTTAAACATCATTTTGGAAATATATATTAAAAAAAATAAATAAATAAAAATAAAAAATAAAAATCAAAGGGGGGCTAATAATTCTGACTTCACTTTTTTCACTTTTGTACTGGTATTTACTAACTGTTACTATACAGTTAAACATGAACTTTGAACTGTGGGCTTACATAAGCCAAAAGTCATAACTGAACTAAACAGAAATGGAATTAAGGCATGTGAAGTATGCATGTATTAGTGACATTATTGAAGTAAACACCGCGACCAGTAAACACCGCCATGTAGGACTTTTCGGCATATTTTCCAACAAGATCCACACACGGCTGTCAGTAAAGGACTGCAAACAAACAAACAAACAAACACACACACACACACACACACACACACACACACACACACATCACGAAATGTGGACGTTTTTTTCTTTCCACTGGGCGTGCGTTAGTAAATTCTATAACACTCTCACCAGTCCTTACTCCTTAATTGCATCCAATACCCCAGTTTGTCACAAAGGCATTAATGAAATGTTCATGAGTTAAAGTGAAACTGCCAAACTGCAGTTAAAGTCAGGCATCCTGCTGATTTGATTCAGAAAGGCACTTTTTTGTCAGACGGCTCACCGGTCAGGTATACATCGGCGCTAAACTATCAAGGTGAAAGTCATCTTAGCTTGTGTATAATAGACCCACCATATATATATATATATATATATATATGTATGAAGAGTTTTGTTGCAAAACAAGATATCCATTTTGAAAAATGTTGGTTATTTGACATTATTATTTAAGACATCAACAGTCAAGTTCATTCACAATTTTGTACATTTAACTATTACTTGAGCTTAGTGAAGGCCAGGAACACAATATTTTCAAATCCAGGATATCTTTTATTCAATTTTGTGTCCACAAATAGTTGATAAGCCATTAAGAAAAGCGAGGGAAACAATGTTTTGTTTGATAAGTATAAGATTAAGTTAGTTAGATAAACGACTTGTAGCTTGTTACAGAAAGAGTGAAGGGCGGCTCCTTTACACCTCTGCTGAAAACTAAACCTGTATGATCAGAGCGGGCGGAGCCACGATGTCTGTTGCACCATGTCCGCAACACAAGCTAATGAATTATTAATGAATTATTTCACTGTAATAATAATAATAATAATAATATAATAACAACAACAATAATAATAGCTTATTTATTGGTTGTTGCGAAAAAGCAAAACCGTTTATTTTTCTCCATAACAACCTGTGCCCTTTATGTTCCACTAAAATAAATCCACAGCTAGAATTAAGGTGAGGTTTTAGGCTATAAATAATAGGTGCAACTGCATAAATAAATCTTCAGATAGGCTACTCAGCTACATGTAAGAAATTATTTTAAAAATAAACTTACAAAGGACACTCGCCTTGCAGACAGGTATCTTGTGTTGGGGAGGAGCTCCCTGGCCTTCCTCTTAATTGACATCAGCGGAGACTACCACTTTGCATTTGTGTATTGTTGACAGACGAAGGATTCTGGCCCACTTTTGTAGCGTTTTTGCACATTTTTGTGAAGTTGAAGGCTTCATCTTCTATCGCTAAATCAATGAGCAAACTCGGAGCACTTTACCGGCGACTCTCCTCCCAGGGGATGTTGTGCTCGCGCTGCATCCTGAACGTTCTATAACTGTTATATCGCACTTTGTGAAGAAACTGGTCAGGCTGATATCACGTTTTGTGAAAAAAAAATTAAAATAAATTTTGTACTCGCCCTATAATGTACAATCTTAAATGTTATTAATGGCAGCAATTCACACATAGATTAAGGTACATCTGAACAGTGATTTCCAGAAATAAAATCTAAAAGTCAAAAATATGGCGTTTATCGCATTTTGAAACCAAACCCCATATATATATATATTATTTATTTTATTTTATTTTTTGTCTGCAAACTTTGATGTAATTTTAAATTGCAAAAAAAAAAAAATCACAAAAACATCTTGAGGGGTCTGATTAATAATAAAACCTAGATTTAAAGGGTGAGGGTTTGTTAAAATATTTGGTAAAACTTTAGTTGTGACAATTCACACTGTGACAATCCAAGTGACAATTTACACGGAAATTAATTTACTTCACTAGGTGTAAATGCTCAAGAACGACATGACACCCTGCATTAAGCTCTGGGATATTCTGATAGAGATGAATGGGTGGAACAGACTGTTCTCTCCCACTGCTGCTCTTGTTCACATGGCTCAGAACTCATCCAGGCTCAACATTTGTTCTATTTAGTTTTGGGCACCTGGGGAATCGATACCCGTGGGCCCGAACAAATCACTCCTGAGCGCATCACCACCGAGGATCATTTAACACTGTCACATAGGTGTCCGCAGACCCACACAAGCACCATGAACCGCATCTCCCTGTATAGCTTACACATACTTCTCACTGAAGAATGCAGCTATCTTTTCATGGACTGTGAAAAGGCTGCAGCTTTTAGCAGGATGAAACATGGGAATAGCCACAGCGCGTTGTTGCAGTAGCAAGCTCAGACTGAGGTGGAGATTAATAGGAGAGCAGGAGAGGAACATTACCAGCAGTCAGGGATAAATGGTTGAAGCTTGTAAGTGCTGTAAACTTTATTAATCTGCCTCACCTGCACAAAAAAAGCATACCCGCATAGAACCGTTCATCAGAAGCGAGCCGTATCTCCTATCAGGGAGCAGAGCCAGGGAATCAGTTATGCGCACTACGCTGTTGCTCTTTTGGAGGGTCAAGTTATTACTTCCAGAGGGCCACGTAACGTGGTGGAGCACTTAACGGTCAATGGGGGAAGTGCTACCTGCGATGAGAACATGCTCAGGTCAGGCCGGATAAGGCACCTTCTGTGTAATCCCTGCAGGAGCGCAGAGACAGTTGGATATTAAGATGAAGAGGTGGAATTAGAATGAATGCAACACATTAGCGAGAAACAAGAGCTTATAAAGTGGATCTTCAAAGAAGGAGCGTGGGGTAATTCCTCTCAAGAATGTTTAACATCTGAACTAGCTCTAGTATAGGAGATGCTTGACTCTTCAGTATGATAAGAACGTACTAGGTGGGATAGGAAACTTTAAGGGGGTCACAAGTCAATGTGGTGAAACAGAGGGGAATCTTGGTTAGAGGATACACCAATTGTCATTCAATTCTTAAAGACGTGTTCTGCACCCCTGGCACTAGTTAACGGAGACCCACATTGCTTTCACTATCTGTCTTGTATTAGGGCTGACAGAGCCACTGAGCACCTTTAAAAAGAAACTTACAATGTTGCCCTTCCTCTCAGTTCTTCTCAGTCCACTACTTATGGCCCGTTTCCACTAAGTGGTACAGTACGGTACGGCGGAGCAAGACTCCCAGCTGAACGCTATTGGTTTACATTGATACAACACAAGCTTGTGCACAAGCCAAGAGAATAAAAACAAAGGAAGCGCCAATTTAAAATACACAGTCAAGACATTACACTGTAATAACAAATACATATAATATTAAACCATGGTCCACCCGAACTTAAACAAACCTTGTCGTTGTCTTGATGAACATCCAAAGTCAAGAATCTACCCAGTGCCCCGTTGTTGTTAACAAGGCCGTCTAAAGCACAAGCTCTTGAAAGATGTATTGAGAGATATATATGACATAACCAACTTCTTGATCTGATAATAATAATGTGTGCAAGATTATTGAAGTGCTTCTGTTATCGATTGTTTCAAAAATGGACAAACATCAGACTGACGTGCGAGGAGAATCTCATATAATATGTAAATAACTTGTAAAGCTTTACTGACATTTCCTTGAGCGAGAATGACGTACACTAAAACTTTCTATTGTACAACATTGTATCCTTTTGGCAGTGGAAACACAAGTCTGATAAAGGTGACCAATACCGAACAACAACTGACACTGATTGGTGACACTGCATGTAAAAGTTGAAGGTCATTTAACTTGCTATGATGTCTAACAAATGCAACTCTCATGTGAACAACACGTCAAACTATGCAAAACGCGAGAGTAACCATGTGTTTACGATATGGCCACCTAGCCAATAATGCTGTGCACTCACAGCACTGCCAGCCACCCTCCTTTTGGCACTCTAACTTTACATTTACACTTAGTCATTTAGCAGACGCTTTTATCCAAAGTGACTTACAAATGAGGACAAGGAAGCAATTTACACAACTATAAGAGCAACAATGAATAAGTGCTTCAGGCAATATTCAGGTCTGTAAAGTCTAAGAAGGAAAGTAATAGTAATTTTTTTTTTTTTGGGTACAGTTAGTGTGATATCCAGAGAGGCAATTGCAGATTAGGAAGTGAAGTGGAGACTAAATAGTTGAGTTTTTAGTCGTGAAAATAGCGAGTGACTCTGCCGTTCTGATGCAGTTAGGGAGTTCATTCCACCAACTAGGCAGATTAAACGTGAGCGTTCGCGAAAGTGATTTCTTCCCTCTTTAGGATTTAACCACGAGGCGACGTTCATTCACAGAATGCAAGTTTCTGGAGGGCACATAGATCTGCAGAAGTGAGAGCAGATAAGAAGGAGCAAGGCCAGAAGTCACTTTGTAGGCAAACATCAGAGCTTTGAACTGATCATGTTTTCATGATTTCTAACTAAATAAACCAATTGAAAGCTGTTCGTGTATTGAGGATTTTTGTGTTGATGGTTAAAGTTGTAGTGGGTGATTGTCTTCAGAAACAATTTTTTGTTGTGCTGGTTGAAAGTCTCTTCACATTACGATAGTACTGTTTAAAGTGAATGATCTAAATGTTTTTATTTGTAGTTTTGAATTCTGGGTAAGGCATAAAACAAAAAAAAAATTTGTTCCATTAAAAATTGTCGGGCCGACAAATAACTCAATTACGACATGTATCTCAAACTGTCTGTCAACAAATTTAAATTTGAATAACTGTGCAGTCTCTTTATGCAAATAGATACGTCATTAGCGCATGTACTTGAAACATGGCCACCTACAGCTGACAGAGAGAGACATCAGGCAAACTCTGCATTAACCTAAAAGATTTATTTTTGAAATACCAGCGTTGCCTTGTGTATCCATGAAAAGAAAGATTGTTTTTAAAGGGTTTCTGCCAAAAATGCATAGTCAAAACCTTTCTAAATCTTATATCAATATCGGAATTACTTTTGCACGCTGCAAAAGAGAAATGACGTTATGCAGTTTAAAATCACGATCAGAAGGGTGACATCATGGCTAAAGTATTAGTTTTAGACAGGTATGTTTAAAAACTATTTTAGTCACACAAAGCTGATGTAGATTATGTTCTTGTTTATGAATGGGTTTATATGCACAAAGATTTTTTTTTCAACCACTGAAAACATCTGACAAAAGATTCTCTATTTTTAAGTTCATGGGGTATCTTTTACAGCATCGATAGACGATTAAATAGACCTGAGCATTCATTTAGTGGTTCAAGTTAAAAGGGAGATGAAAACAAGTGATGTATGACTATCAGCGAACACAATTTTAAATAAAAAGTCACTTGTTGTCTTGACATCAGTGTAATATAAAACAGACAAGATATTTCTGTTTTTAGCACTTTTTTCTATTTTGATTTTATTAAATTGAATACCAAAACATAAGTAACTGTGCTCTTCCTCCTAACCAGCTTTACTGAGGTAAAGTTTGATTTATATTCACACATTCATTTATTTTTGAACATTGCCAACCTGTGACACGCTCCCACTCTAAAATTAATTTGAATATTGCGTCTGAAATAGCATGTAGTATGACTTTATGACAACATTAGCACTATTTATTCAAGTTTTATATAAGGTTGTCTATTGTCATCAGATTGTCCTCTATTTAGTTCGCACGTTCATGACTTAAAGAGGCATGGTTTCGGATTAATGTTAACTTGTATGCATCCTACATTACAAACTGGTAAATCTGCATTGTAATAATCAACCTCTGCTTTCATTTTTCTTGGGAAGTAATGTGGTCGGAACCCAGGTTTTTGGACTGCATTCTCTGGAATCCTCTCAAGGTGTGGCCAGATCAAGCCGGTTCTCCTCCAGTCATCCTCGCTGTTGCTCCAGCGACAATAACAACAGCTGGACATGAGAGCAGCCCGATGATAACATTAAATATGACCCAGGCAAACAGTTAAATATATTAATTTAACACATTTGTGCGCAATAATGGATTTTGGTTCTATATTAAGGTTAAGCGAGGGCTTAAATGAGAGAATCTGGAGAAACATACATTTATTTCAGAACAGAAAATCAAATTAATAAGTCAGTCATGCTTTAGTTGGGTTGCAAGAAACTTTTCAGATCATGGTATGTTTTAACTGAATGAAATAATTATTGCTGACTACATATTTTTGATATTATGAGTCCAAGCTTGGGAAAATTGTCACAAAAGATCTGGTTAGTGTTACAGATTCGAATTTCCCATACCTACTGTGTATTTAGCCTTGGAAGGAGCCTTGCATAAATATTTTATTAAGGCTGCTATCTTGTGGGCTGTTGTATTTGAACATTGAGGATGGGTAGATGGTAATGGTTAGACCGTAGAGTTCTTGTTTCAAAAAATGCAGCCTGTATTTGGTTGAGTTTTTATTATACAATATATTTAACATTATATCTTACTTTAAAAAGCAATAAAGACTAAACTTAAAATATTTCAAATAATAAAAACTAACAAAAATGTGCAAATCTACCTCTAAAAGCTAATTAAAACTTACTGAACTTGAAAACAAAAAGTCAAAATGAAATAAAAACTAAAACTAGAAAAAAATCCCAAACTATTATAACCTTGATCAAAGGTCCATCAAAGGTCATTATCATTAAGTTAACCTGATTTCAACTCTCCTTAATCAAAATACAGCACGCATTGAAAATGAACATCTTCCTGCTACTTGACATTCTTGATGCTTTCATCAGCGGTGGTGGGAATGCACAGTAATGGTAATGCATGTCTGTCATGCATCTATTTACATTGAAAAATTAAAATAAAAGTAGCACACTGGAACAGAAAAACACATTCCACGTGAATGAGCCTTTACACTCATCCGGGTCACGGCACCAACATCACCCCTCCAGACTACATTGAACTATTCAAAGCAGAATTTTAATTCTACAATTCTAATATAATGATAGCAATCTGGAACAAAAAGGGTGAGGACCAACTTCTACAGTGAGCCTCTTTTGGAAGGTCAAGTTATAAGTTCTAGCAGGAATGCACTGTGGAGTAGAAGTTAAGCATCAATGAGGGGGAAGCGCTTCCTGCGATAAGAATATGTTCAGGGCAGGCTGGATAAGGCACCTCTAGTGTAATCTCTGCAGGAGCACAGAGACAGAAAGATATTAAGATGAAGAGGTGGAATTAGAATGAACAGAGCTTCTAAAGTGGATCTCCAAGGAGGAAAAGTGGGGTAAATCCTCTCAAGAGTATTTAACATTTGAACTAGCTCTAGTTTCAGAGAGAGTCACTTGACATTTCCATGAGAATAAATGAGGTGACAGGTAGGAAAAGAAATGCTTAGGTGATCACAGGTCAATGTGGTTAAACAGGGGGGCTTTATCCAAAAGCTTACACGAAGGTACCTTATGAAACAGATTTCACACAGAGTTCTGAGATAGCATAGGGGTTTTACATTTACACTCGACTGTTTTGGAATCGAACATACAGGATTGTGGGAAGGCAGTGAACGATACTTCTATGCTGCCTTCAAAATCAATCATGACAAAGGGTCTCCAAGAACTTAAGAGACAAGAAGTAAAGCTGACATTAGATCTGGATGTGCCTTGATGCCTTGAATACATACTCTGTAGGCAGAATTTTACAGCTTTTAGATAGATTGGCTTTTAAACTAAACCAGAGGTGCTCAATCCTCGAGAGCTCCTGAAAAGCCAGTATGTTTTGCTACAACCTACCCAAACACTTTTAGGAAGTTTCCTGTAATCTTAAAGAGCTTGATTAGCTGTTTCAAGTGGGTTTCAATAGGACTGTAGCCATGAGAGAGGCCATCCAAGAGCAGGACTGGGCAGCCCTGAATCAAAGAAAACCAATGCACAAGAAAAATACCAAAAGTGTCAGAAAATAAGTCAAGAAAACACACACACATCTTACCTGAGCATTCCAATTCCCAAATACTTTCAGAAAGACATTGATTTCTGGATTGAAGAAAAATAATTGAAGAACTGCCATCTGCTGGTGTGGATGGTTATTTCCACTCACAGCTGGAGAACATTCGTGATAGAAGGAATTTGCTGTAGTCCTTGTGGTGTTGATCAAGTGCAACTTTTCAGTCAAGAACGATGTGGGCGACAAGACAGTTTATATTTGTCACTGCTAGTTGTTTCATGCCAGCTTGATTTGGCATGACTTTAGAGATGTTTTTGAAATTAGTTAAATATGTATTATTTTTATTATTATTATTTTTTAAATTAATTAATTAATTCCATAAATATGAAAAAAAAAACTAAATCATATCCAAAATCACATGACTACACGTATATGTATAGTACTAGTCTATATTCTTTTTCATTCTTTTATAACTTGTTTTAACACATTTTAAACTTTTTAGTTTTTATCTGTTTAATAATTTATAATTATTTAAATTAAATAATTAAATTGAATTTAACATATAATATTAAACATTTTTATTTTCTCGTTCCTTTATTCTTGTTTATGTAAAGCACCTTGAATTACCATTGTGTATGAAGTGTGCTATATAAAAATGTGCTATATTTAGGCCTTGCATATAGTAAGCATGTTTGTAATGTATTAATTAAAATTGAATATACTTAAAGAGACAAAGCAAAAAAAAAAAAAAAAAAAACAAGTTGACAAGTGTCCAGATGAACTAAAAAACAATATATATGTGTGTGTGTGTGTGTGTGTATACACATTGTGAGTGTGTGTTTCATTAAAAAATATAGATACACTTAAGTTTTCCTAAGAAAATTGTCCTAAGAAGATTTTTCCTAAAAGTGTTTACTTCATGCCAGATATCAGGTTAAGATCATAATTTTATAAACATGACAATCATAACAGATGTCCAATCCAGTCATTACATTTATAATATGAACTGTATTTTTTTAATACACATTGGCTAAAAGTAGATTTGATTCATGGGGTCTTTTTTTTTTTCTTTTTTGGCTGCTTGTGAAAAGAACTATAGAACCCCATTGCTTCAATTCTATACTCTATAATTGCACCAAATGCAGTTTCATCCACCGCTGCTCTGAAATTGAGCTTGTCTTTGTGCTAGCGACTTCTGCAAGCTAAACTCAATAATTGGACAATTTAACAATCTTTGTAACAAAGATAAATGAGACCCCTTTAGAGCAAGGGTCTCCAGCTGTGTATACCACAAAGGAGTTTTGTCTGGAAAATATTCTTGCGGATCCCTCTCTCTACATACATACATACATACAGACATACATACAGACAGACAGACATATATATGATTTTATAATTTATCTCATGTAGTATAGTACAACCATTCTTTTGATTTACATAAAAATACTTCATTAGCATCTCTCTACCAACATTTAGATGTTCAATACTTCAAAACCCTCTGCCGCCGCACTCCCCTTCACCTTTCTGCTTTGCCTTTTCACAATATTAAGTAAGGAGATACTGTATGTGTACCTTATGCAAAGGTTGTATGCAATGTGATGTGTTTAATAAGATATAGTTTTGTTTAGTTGATTTGGTTTCCTTAATAATAAACGTGCTTTTACACTATACTGTACAGTATATTTACAAAAGATGTCTACACTACATGGTGAGAAGCATAACCCTAGGCTGCAAAATATTGAGCAAATATAAACATTACGCTTTTTAGCCTTTATAGTGCCCTATCAAAATTGTGTTGGGGTAAAAAGAATGTTCAATTTCTAAACCCTTTAGTTTTATTTAGTATGTGAAAAAAAAATTCAAAATATGCAAACAAATAAATAACCTAAACACATTGTAATGGCATTCATTAAAACAACACAGGACAAGACAGTGTAATAAAATTACACTGATAATCAAAATTACAAAATTACAAGTCTAATCAAATGTCTCTCATTTTGAACGAGAAAAAGGGCTTTGTTACTCAGCATGGCGTTTTCAAAGTCTGTCTAATGTGTTTTACTGCAGGTTTTAAAGCCATATGCATACAAGATTGACATTTATTGCTGAAACAATTTCCTTTGGATTTGACCATAAAGAATATTTAAAAATAAATAAAATATTCTAATCAATTTAGATGAGAAAAGCAATAATCCAAAATACTCAAGCGCAAATTGTTTTTAAAAGTCTGCTATCAATCTACAAAGCAACCTGGTAGAACTGTAAAAAAAAAACGTAATAAACAACCCATAAGATCGGTACCTAAAATGTTATTTAACTGAAACATTCAAACTGTTTCTCCATATTAACTGTAATAAAAAAAAACACTGCGAGCAAGAGTTGCGGATCCAAATGCAGGTTTTAAAAGGAATGTCAGTAAAGCAATGGTCAATACAGGGTCAAACATGTGTGAACAGGTAATCTAGAGTCGTAGTCAGTAATACAGGCAGATGATCAAAAGACAGGCGGCAATCAAGGAAGAACAAACTTACAAGGCGAGGGTCAAACGACAGGAAAACAAACCAGGAAAACCACAAACCACTTTGTAATGTTCATAGGAAAAACAAGACTCAGCCCTGAATAACTGAACGTGAGGTGCATATATAGTCCATGTAATCAGTGTAAATGAGCAGCAGTTGTGTCTGTGTGCAAGTGTCAGCTATTATCAGTGTTGATGAGCGCAGGGGTTTCTACAGGAACTACAGGAAGTGATCGCCAGCGGAGACATCCCCACTGGCAATCACAACAGTAACAGAATGCATTTTATGGTACTTTATTTATTTAAAAAAAGGAATTTGTCAATAGCAGCTCACTAATGTATACAGTAATGCTCAATCAGTAGCAGCTCCAGGCTTGTTTTCCAGTAATAATAGGTACACTAAAGTTCCACTGAAGAAGCATGGGAGTCAGTAAGACTCAAAAAGTGCCTGTTCCACTCCATAATTTTGTTTTACTGCTGTCCATGCAGAAAACGCCATTTTGAAATGAATCTCTTGGTATGGATGTTTTCAGAATCATACCAAATCACAATTATATATATATACTTTACACCAATATGACTAGCAGCAGGAATGTTTTTGTACCTCTACAAGCCAGATCCAGAATTGTGTCCAGTATTTTAATGCCCCCCTTAGGCCTTTATCTAATACCATAAGTCATACATCTGCATTTTTTTGTGAACTCCTGTGCTTTTACTAGTGTTGTGATATTGAGTTTAACATGATTCTTTAAGTGAAAGTTTTGAACCCATGGCTCAACCTATAACTTGAATGAATCATTAAATTATGGTGTATGTGTTTCAACTTAGGATTTCTGGCTGCATTTTAATTTACTTAAGTGTAATTTCATCCATGAGATGATTGAATAATTGCACTTTTCTCCTTATTCCATTAAGAATGACAACATTGACCACCAAGCAAATTTATAGATAAATAAAAGATGTCCAACCCGCTCTTTAAGATCTCAAAACTCAGGGCTTCTTGTTGTACCTAGAATAGCAAAGTTAAGGAGTAAAGGAGGTCGAGCCTTCTGATTTATGGCTCCTAAACTCTGGAATATCCTTCCTGATAATGTCCGAGGCTCAGACCCACTCTCACAGTTCGAAACTAGATTAAAGACCTATCTGTTTAGCAAAGCATACACTCATTGCATTACATAACGGTATGATATATGAATGTGCTCCTTGCAGGTTTTTGCATCTTGTTTATATATACTATAAACCGCAGCTACGCTAATTATGCTCTTTATTCTCTATATTCACCCAGGAATACTCATCCCAAGGCTCCCAGAGACTATGCAGCACTGAAGCGATCCTAGACCAGCGATGAGATGATTCCAAGGTTTTCATAATCCAGGACCAGGCTGTATCCTGAGCGGCTGCTGTGTTGGTCTTGGAGGAGCGGAGAGCATGTAACTGATTCCTGTGACGCTTCAGGGACAGACGAGTCTTCTCTGACGTCCAGCGTTCTTCAGCCTCCGGCGCCTAGACTGCAGCTCTGTACCAGACGTTTGACCAGAGGAGAAATGGTCGTGCCCAACTGAGCCTGGTTTCTCTCTGGGTTTTTTAATTCTTCACTTTAGCCCATTGGTTAAGTTTTTTCCTGGCTGCTGTCGCCACTGGCTTGCATGGTTTGGAATCTGTAGAGCTGCACATCGATGGATTTGCTCTTCAGTGTTTGGACTCTCAGTATTGAATATTAAACCACACTGAACTGAACTAAACTGAACTGAACTTAAACTCTGAAAGCTGAGCTGACACTGTTTCAAATTACTACTTCTATGTGAAGCTGCTTTGACACAATCTACATTGCAAAAGCGCTATACAAATAAAGGTGAATTGAATTGAATTAAACATAAACGTCTAGGCTAAAACAAGGCTAAAGTTGGGCCCACATAGAAAAATACTAAAACAAGTAATAGTAAATACTAGTCTTTTTGTATAATATACTATAAAGTACTGTAGTATTTTTTTATATGGGTCGACAGTCTTAACGTGCAGTGAGTGAGTTCATTCCTGTCTATTTGATGACTGCATGTCAAGAACCAGTTCCCAGGAAAGAACCAGATTTCCTTTTTTGCCACTTAACTTTACATTTACAAAATGGTTATCAAAAAAAAAAAAAAGAAAAAAGATTCACCTTTACTATATACAGGAGAAGTGCAATCATGCGCTTTCAAAAGAGCTCTTTTCAAATACCTTCAATTACATCCCCCACCAAAAAGCCATATTTATCAGCGCTCCTGTTTTGGAACACCATAATTTACAAACTAAGCACTGGCTAGCTTGGCTCCTAATTACACTGTATAGAGGTGGCGAGGCATGTCACTTACTAATGCTAAGACACAGCTGAGTGGCTCCAAAGAGCTCAACCACTGCTATTTGAAGGAAATATCAGTGGAAAGTGTCATGTGTTAACAAGAATAGAGCATATTAATTGTGCCTGCAAATGAAGGACCTTGCACAAATAAATTCACAGTTCTGAGCTGAACTGCAAATGGTCCCATGTTATAATTAGGACTCTAGGACAACTAGGTACGTTAAAGGTAAGGTACAGTGTGCTTATGTACATTTTCTATTGTTAAGAGGAGGATTAAAGAGGGGGATTAAAACCTTCCTTGATGTTCTGCTGAATAAAATGTACATCTCGGTTGCCAGGAGAGTGAATAAAGTACACCAAATTTTCATGAGCCCTCCAAGTTTAGCGTGTTTCCTCATTAAACGCAACGAAAGCGTATGCTTTGCGTTGTTCTGTCAGAATCTTTGTGAAATACAGTAATACTTTAGGACGCTTAGTTGAAGCAAATTTGATGAACGTGATCATGCGTGTTGAATCTGAGGGGAGTCGCCCCAGTATGGAAGGCCGTTGGGGCCAAAACGTCCGCAGCGCGTTGTGTGTATGTCTGTGTCAGACCCGTTGAGGGGTGTCAGGGGTGGAGTGAGCGACGTATCTGAGTAGGGGCGTGTGCGTGCGAGACGTACCTAAAGGACGGTGGGGGTGAGCTGCGCGCGACATAGGCTACCTGAAGAGCTAGGAGGGATGCGGGGGAGAGGGGTGTGCAATGTATTTAACGACCGGTTTGCGAGAAATTATCATTCATTTGCAGGGATTTGGGAGTCTCTGTGCACTTGCGGGATACTCCTAGTCTTAGCAACTGGATGAATGTAAATGAGGATTAAGCAAAATTGTTTCTACTCTATAACTAATGTTCTCAACTCACAGCAATAAAACTTTACAATGAGTGCAACAGTTTGTATTCAATAGTTTATTATTATAATTTTTCATTTTCCATATCTGCAATTCCTGTATTTTGGCATTTTTTTGCAGTCCACTTAGAATCCAACATGGAAATCAATGTTTTCTTTATTGGCATTGATTGTTTTGAAATTTAAATGTCATTAACATGCCTGTGTTTTAATTTCTTTAATAAATATGGCTGTCAAGCTAGGATCTTGATGGTTTATTGTGGGTATGTTGTTTACATGAAGAAATCTGTGTTAAAAGTTAAACAAAAATTCTATTAAACAATTATATTTTGAATTTTAATTCTAATAAACAATTATATTTTGAAGTTAAATAGTTTTTGTCTTGCGTTTACATTAATTTTACATTTGAATAGCCAAAATTACAAGTTTCAGTATTTTAAATGTGATTAATCACGATTATTCGCAATTAATTGTTTTTTAAAAAGGTGCGATTAATTAGTTATTTTTTAAGCGATTGTAAGCACTAATATATATATATATATATATATATATATATATATATATATATATATATATATATATATATATAGACATAGGTGGAAGGTGTGTGCTGTCCCACCAATGGCAATATACAGCCACATTGCACTACTACGAGTGTGATTTTGCATTTAGTTCCACGGCATAATCATGTGTATAAAAAAGAAAATCAAGAGTAGAGTCTAAAAACCCAATAGCATGAGGAACTACTTTCTTCTGCCATCTGCAGCTGATGTCAGAACAGCAGAACCCATTACTAATTCACCAATGGCATTTTAAAGCTATTTAAGTGATAACAAAACAGGTGATTTTGCTCACATTTTAAGATTATAAGGCTGAAGAACATGAAGTACCATCAGTCTAAAGAGATATCTCGCAGTATTTCTGTTGCAATCGAAATATCGCAATAACTAACACCAAAAAAGCTAAAGCAGCACAAACACTTCCAGATTACTGGCGTGTTTGCAATGAGAAAAAAACGCTAAACAACTTTTTCTTACTTTCTTTTTACTGAACTAGTCAGCAGTAACGAAAACAGGAAACTCATTATAAATAAACAGATGCCCAAGCAAAAAGTAACTTAGGGTTTTACAAAGAGTGGCCAACACAAAGTACATACATTCCTATACGTATATGTATACTCAATACACTACAATTACTAGGGTTTAAATACAGCACTACAACATATAAAAGATAGAGATTAACTTGCAAAGTCATTTACCAGTTGTATAATGATTTCATTAGGTGTAATTAAAAAATTACAGTTGTTTTTTTTTCCCCTTTAAGAGTTATTTATGTGGTTTCTGTCACCATATTGTGGATGGCACTGTCTCTCTGAAATTATAAATATTTAAAATAGGCAGTATCCTTACCAATAAACTGCACAGTTGCAATCTAAACAACTACATTCTCACCAAAAAAATTAAAGAATGGACACAGAAAATGGAGTTTGCAGGGCCATATCAAAATTGAATTTAATTATGTAATTTCAATAACATAAATTTCACACACCTTTCATTCCATTCATGAACCATTATCACTTAAACATAAATCCTGAAAAATAAACACTTTATTTCTACTTTTTGTTTTTTAGAATTCACTGACAAACTTAACATTAGGATCTCCCTGCTGTCCTCTCACGTATACAAGAGACAACATCAACCTCCTAACTTGCATGACAAATAAAACAATTAAGCAAAAAATAAAAAACATACTCACTGTTAACTTAACTTGTGTCTCCAAACCTTAATGATTTTTTTTTCTTTTCTGGTGAACACAAAAAAAGATGTTTTTTTAAAGATTATTGGAACCCAGTTATCATTGACATCCATAGTAGAAAAACAAATACTATGGAAGTCAATGGTTACCAGTTTACAGTTTTCATTAAAACACCTTTTGCATTCAAATTAGAATTAAACAGATTTGTGACAAAATCAATGCATATTCAATTGTATTTTATACTTAAAAAAGACTAATAATAAGTCATCACTCCAGCATTAAGTGCTACACTGTCATTTAGAAATTATTCTAATCCTCAAGAAAATTTGAAACAGATGTCAAAAGGTTTTACAAATAAAATGGTGTCAAACACCTTACTATCCCAATATTTATACACTATTTACAAAACAGGCAACCATATTCAAGGGACAATCCAAAAATCAATGTCAGCTAATAAAAAGGTCCAACAATCCAGTGGAACAAAGTATCATAAACAAAACAAACACTAAAACAAAAAGTACTCACAAATCTCAATAGAACCTCATTAGTCACACAAAACCATCAATACTCACAAATCTCAATATTCACAATAGCTGCGTCCCAAATGGCACACTATACACTATGCACTCATGCACTATGTACTTATGCACTTACACACTCAACAGGATAGTATATGTATGTAGTGTTGTCCCAAATGGCACACTAATGTTTTTTTACTAAACGGAAATTCAAACCGTTTCCCTGATGACGTTTGACAGTTGCCAAATTAGTGAAATAAACGACCGAATTATCAAATAATACCTATCGTGAGTATTGCCGCATTCACCATCGGGAGGCGATATAATCACTCTCGTAGGAGAATTTTGCTTTCTCCATCCAAAATAAATAAAGTTATCCAACATGTGCGTCCGATAGCTCCGCCCCTTCCGCTACGTAAGCAAACCTGCGGTCGTTGAGTGCGTGAAGTGTCCATCATTACACACTTCATTTTAGCGGCTGAATGAGTGCATCATCCGGGTAATTAAAGTGCACTTATTATTTTAAGAGTTTTCAGTGTGAACACACTACTTACACTATTTATACTACAAAATGGCGTAGAATAGTGCATAAGTATGCGATTTGGGACGCAGCTAATCTTACATACGAAAACTCTGCACTTCTTCTTCTTCTTCTTCTTCTTCTTCTTCTTCAAGCACTTGGCAAACCAACTTTAGGGTGCATTTTCCGCCACCTACTGAAATGGAGTATGAAGCACAACATAGTTAGAAATCTTAAGGGATTAGTAATAAATACTACATGTATTTACTGTTGAATAGATATATATTTAAATATTAAATATACATTTATAAATGCACAAATACATATATTATAAATATATTTATTTACAAATACAAAATTTGTAAAATTAAAAAAAAAAAAATACTATAACAAAAACAACAACAAATACACACATAAGGGAAACCTATTATATACTATCCATTAAATCTGTCTTTCAAATATCTAAAAAATTCATTATTTCCCTTTTTATCTCTTCCTTCTAGAATATATTTTAAGGAGAAATTGACTATGTTTAACTCTTTTAATCCCTCAAAAAATTATTTGCGCTGATTACATATTTGATTCATGGAGACCACATCTTTCCCAGTTACCATTTTCATGCTTTTCAGTTTTAAATAAACACTGATTTAAAGCAGAGAGAAATACTCATAGTCTTGTTATTATAACATCTTTTTTCCAGATCATTATACGAATTCTTTTCATATCCTTCCTTTGAATTCCATATAAATGTCGTCCTTTCTCCTCTTTGTCCCATGTGTTCTGTCACCTCCTCTTTATCTCGGATGCAATCAACCCTTTACTTCTCCTTAACTTAAGCTGACCGAGGAGTACTTTTTTTGAGATTTTAACTGATTTGTGTGTGTTGAGCATCAGTTAGGACAATGTTAGGACCTGTCAGCTTTAATTGTGGGAAAAACTGGATAATTTTGAGCTTTTGTCAGCTAATTTCAGCCTCTGGGTTTAAAATGATTTTTGGGGTGGGATCAAAATCGGCGATGTAGCGCAAAACTGCAAGTGCTAAAATGATGCATCGGCTTCTCATTATTCTTCATAATGGAGTTTTCTTATCCTATAAGAAGAGCCGGCTTCTTAATTATTCATGACTGCACGTGCTTTCCGAAGGCAAGGCAGACCTGCCAGTGCCAAGCTGTGAGACACAGACACACGTTACACAGCTGTTCATGAAGGGTCATATGTGTTTGTTTCCATGATCCACGGAGTTGCTGTCAGGGCCGATACAACAAAGTTGTTTGTGTGCAGCAAGCATTTTTGTCGGGAGAGCAGTACGAGAATTGAAGAATGGCGGACGTTGTCCTTTATCAGGAGTTTGTTCACATTTAGACACATCGCCGTTCTGCTGTGTTTGCCTAAATCCTCTAAATTACCAACAGGACTAATGGCTAAAATGTACAGGACAAGAGATCTGCTGCACTGAGTCTGCATTCAGACCTATGATTCAGACCCGGGGATGGAGGAAAAAGTCCTCATTTATAGTGTTAATATGAACACGCTTATCTTTATAATGATATACATTTTAATTATCTGTATATAAAATTATGAATAACAAATGTAGCAGGGCATTACTGTTTATTTATTTGTATTTTAACTTTGTAAACTATAAAATCATTCGTCTCCTCACGGTTTGTGTCTCATTTTGTGAGCCGACTGACAACAGTTGTTCGGTTCCCTCCTTCTCCCCTGCTGGCCACGCCCACTCCTGCCTTTTGCTTGTGGAGCCAAAGAGCATAGAATCACCATGAGGCGACACTCTAGTGCAATTTGGTAAACAGCCACTAGATGGCGCGTTGACCATTTTGAAATGAAAACTCCAATAGAGCAACAGCATATTATAAGTCTGTAAAATAAACTAGTTAAAGTGCTGATGATTGTGATAGTAAGTGCTGTATTGTCGTCTTTCAGGTTGTATCTCAGCTTTAATGCACTTTTTAAATAAGCAAATAAAATACAAAGCAGCTGCTTGCCATCGCGACAGCAACAAGATCCAATGCAAAGCCCATCGCTTTCACTCCTAAATGGTGGTTGGGTGCTGCTGTTGCAATGGAACGTTCTATTGAGTGTCGCCTCTTGGTCAAACTCTTTGGTGGAGCACCGCACCCATTAGGATGCATCTTTTTTAAAAAATCTGATTTAGACCTGACCCGAAAGTGGAGGGGTGTCATGACCCTTTAAAACTCTGCACTATACCACATACAAACGTTTTAACAAACACAAAGCAAGTGACCAAAAACAAGATGCCTGCTAAGGAAGTTGTGTCATGGCTTTTAACACAGTAGGCCAATCGGAAACAAGCAAGCTGGAAGTGGCCAATTAGATGTGTTCAAGTCAAAGCAGAGAAACAGATGATCCAAGACAGCCATAGGGTTGTAACATGATACTTAAATGTTTTTTTGTTTTTTTTTGATGTGTGGAAACTTTTTAAATACTTTTTTTAAATGATTCTGACAGAGCTGTTGTCTTTTATGATTCTACCGTTACTGTTTTATTATATGAAAAACCGAAGTCATTCAACTGTCTAATGCTTTGGAGTAATTTTACCACAGTTGAAGAGATTTGAAGCACTTTGCTTCACGTTTCACAGATGGCCTCTAATGGCTTATTGCCCTAATAAAATCGGTGCAGAGAGCAACCAGACACATTTAATACACTGAAGCAGATCAACTCCGGTCAGCCTACCATGAAATATTATAATCTCCGCAAGCCTTTCACAAAAACTCAATTTCAAGGTATGATAGAGGTTAGAGAAATACAGCTTCACTTCGTGTAGAAAGCAGAAAAGCGCTCGAATGAAAACCACACAGTTGTTGAGCGAGTGAGTCTGGGGTCATGAGCCACTTCTTCAATACCCTGCAGACTCAAAACTAGACATTCGGTCAAAAGTATCAGTGAGTTAAGTGAGAATTTTAGCGATAGACTCAGAGCAGATGAAGGCATTATGATTAAAGGTCGAATAGCAGTCACCCATGAACATATGCTCTCTAGACAGCAGCCTCACGGACGCTGGCAATAAATGAACAGTTGGAGTCATCGTTTTCTGGTGCTCCGCTTACTCTTGTGCTCGATGAAGCAGCTGAAATTAAAAAGAACCGAATGAATGCCCAACAGTATCTAGTTCTAGTGCACAACCAGTGATTTGAATCAGATACTTCTGTCACCATTGACCAGGCAAATCCCAATCTGTGGATACCTGCAAACGTTCGTCTCGGAGAAACATGGTGTACTGCTGATAAGCCACACCATTTATGCTTCAGGGATTCTGTTGCAGCATGGGATTTCATTTTTACTACCAGTATGGCTCAGTCTGTTTCTCACCAATGGGTTTGCTCAAAAAATAAATAAATAAAATTCTCAATTTTACAAGATATATTGTCAGATTTTTCACCATTTTACAACCACAAAAAAGTTAAAACAGTATAAAGAAACACAAAAAAATTAAATAGTGATTTCCAAATTTACTTTGACTTGAATTTCTTTGCAGACAATATGAACACAAAATATTTCATGTTTTGATGCTCAACTTCATTTCATTTGTACATCATCATACAGTACATCCTTTCCTTTTTCATTCAGACTTGCAACACATTCCAAAAAAAAGTTGGGACAGGAGCAATTTAGGGCTTTTTGGGTAAAATGGGTAAATAATGATGTGATTTGAAACAGAGGATTGTAATTATGATTTGGTACAAAAGCAGCATCCAAGAAAGGTCTAGTCCTTTAGGAGCAAAGATGGGTTGAGGATTGCTAATTTGCCAACAGACATATGAGAAAATTATTGACACGTTGAAAAACAATGTTCCTCAAAGAAAGATAGGAAGACATTTGGATATTTCACCTTCAACTGTGCATAACATAATTTAAAGATTTAATGAATCCAGTGAAATTTCAGTGCGTAAAGGACATGAGTGCAAGCATACTGTTGGCTGAACAACCTTGATCTCTGATTCCTCAGGTGGCACTGCATCAAGAATCCTCATTCGTTATCAGCACATGGGCTCCGGACTATTTGGCAAAAGTACCACAATAAGTAGTTACATCCACAAATTCCAGTTAAAACTACTGTGCCAAAAGGAAGCCCTATGTTAACAGTGTCCAGAAGTGCCGTCGACTTCTTTCGGTTCTGAGGCATCTGGGAGGGACCATCACACAGTGAAAACTCATACTGTGGTCAGATGAATCAGTTTTCAGGTATTTTGTGGGGAGAAATGGATGCTGTGAAATCTGTTGCAAGAACGAAAATGAATAATAATGTTTGCTGTATTTTCTTTAATGAAATAAAGTAGGTTTAGAAATCACTACTTTTTTTTTTGTAATATGTGTTTTCCATACGGTCCCAACTTATTCGGATTTGGGGTTGTACATTGTTGTATATGGGTACTTGGAAGTCAAACAAATGGTGCCATCTTTGAAACATTTTGTGGATTTTGATTAATTTTGATTACATTATTTGTCATTACAGTACTGTGTCTGAGAAGAAACATATGAAAAAAAATGTTGTTGCCTTAAATCTTTTAAGTTGAATAAAATTTCTTACAGTGGAATAAAACTAAAACGTCAAGTAAAATCTTACATTGCTGGAACCTGATTAACTTATATTAATAAGTTGAAGTTACATTTGCTGTCATTAGATAGTAATCATATAATTTACAGTAAAAAAAATTTTTTTTAAATTATATATATATATCTATATATATATATATATATATATATATATATATATATATATATATATATATATATATATATATATATCTTTTTTATTATAATTTTTTTTAATAAAACATCTGCATCAAAATGTTATAAAACACGAACAAATAAAGATAGAATGCTTGGATGAATAGAATGGCTTTTTTGTTTAAAAAACAGGGGGTCTGTTTGTTTTGACATCCAATATGATCTTATATTGATAGCAGAAAATATTCTGTGAGCTGTCAAATTGAGTTAAAAATTATCAAAAATGCTGCAGTTGGCTGGCAAACTATTATGCGTTCCACAAAAAAAAAAATTGTTTATAACTTGTTGTGCACCAAGCAAACCAAACAACTGAAAAAAAATGGTTTTGATCTGCTTCCAAAAAGCCAAATTCTGGTTTGACTAAAGTGTAAACACACCTCGATTTTTGTTCAGCTGTGTGTATCTGCATACCTGATAAGCTTTTCAAGTTCTTTAGAAGCAGATAAGAAAAAAAAAACTTAACACAAACTTAACACAAAGTTATCTTGCAACTAACTTGATATACATATTCTTCAACATCAAATTGTCAAAATGTGCAATCCTTACAATCATTCTAAACTCAAAAACTGGATTTTTTTACATCTAATGCCTGGTGTTTTTAGAACAAATCTGCTTTGAGAATGTCATTATTTGTTCCAACGCAAATTAAAATTAAATCTTGACATTTAATCAATCTTGACATTAATACAGCAGAAGAATGTGCACCACTAAAATAACGTGACATAGAGAGTCAAGGTCACCTAACATTTTTTAACAACACAGAGAAGAGCTATGTCATATCAATAGCCGGATTTAATGATAAAAAATACAATAAACATTGTTTACATGCATCAGGTAACCTCCTGAGATCAGACTTTTGCTTTTTGTTTATGCTCCACAGCATCCAATTAAAATATATGAAACAAATTGATGCCATATAGGCCACACCAACATGAATTGAAGATCAAAAAGTTTGCCTTTAATTCTATTCATCTCTTCTGCTAATATCCTAATCTTTACAACAAACCAGATTAAATAAAAATCATAGAGTAAGAAACGCTAATCTTGATGTTGCCATATGGATTTCCAGTGTAATTGCACGCATCTGTCACACTTTCAATTTTCACATCTTGCATCTGGAGATTTAATGTAAGTAGATGTGTGGGTATCAGCTTGTCTCCCATTTATTTCTGACAGTCATTGATATGCATCTATACAAAGCCATGCTAAAATACTGTGTGGTTTTACTCATTTATATTGTATTCACGTCATTGGAACTGACTTCCAATAAATACAAAAAGAAAACCAAATAGCAAATAATGGCACCTGCTGATGGCCATGTTTATTTGCATGATCTGCTTTAGGGCAGAGTTTGCATGAAGCATTCAAACAAATCCAGGCATTTCATATTTATATATTCATATATAAAATGCATGTATTTAATATAATTATAAATAAATTATACGCATCAATTATTACCCAATGTGTTTTTTTCTTCCTTACTCAATACAAAAAGCAGGTTTATGATTACAAAAATCATACACCCACTCGCATAATAATAAAAAAATAAATACATTGTCTCCAGTTTATGTTGTTAATAGTGTTCATTAATAGATGTATTTTACATGCAGGATTCTTAAAACTCTTGGTTAGATTTCTGGGTTTTAGTCTGTGATTTAGTGACTGCACACCCTTTTATCGTGAGGATAACTTTGTTTTTTTTAACGCTTTAATTATTAGAAGATCTGCAATGAAGATCTGCAATGCAAACTTTATAAAAGCCTCAAAGGGTTGGTCCAGAGTGTATTTCTTAAGCTCGGCTGTGTTTATTAGGTGCAAACCAATGTGTGCTCAAGCTTCCTTTGTAGAAAAAATAAGTAAATCATGTTATTGTTTCATATACCTTATTTTTATTATTTACAGCTACTCAGCTAACATGAAAACGACTACCATATGTCCTAGTTCCTCCAAAGCCTGCCCTCAAGAGGCTCTGATTGGTCAGCTAACATAAAGTGTTCTGATTAGCGGATTGGCTCCACATGACCAGGAAGTGTCACGCCTCTATAAGCATGCGCTGTGCCTCTGTTCTGTAAATACTGTCAGTTAGTGTAACTACAGCAGTTTTAGCCTAAATCAGACAGAAAATGAAGAGGACAAAGCTGAACATCATGCATGCTTCCTAAGAAAAACTGACAAGTGTCTTTCATATACAGTTGATGTCAGAATTATTAGCCCCCCCTGAATTATTAGCCCCCTGTTTATTTTTTTTCCCAATTTCTGTTTAACGGAGACATTTTTTTCTAAACACAATAGTTTTAATAACTGATTTCTTTATCATTGCCATGATAACAGTAAATAATATTTGACTAGATATTTTTCAAGTCACTTCTATACAGCTTAAAGTGACATTTAAAGGCTTAACTAGGTTAATTAGGTTAACTAGGCAGGTTAGGGTAATAGGTAAGTTATTGTATAACGATGGTTTGTTCTGAAGACTATCAAAAAATATATAGCTTAAAGCAGGGGTGTCAAACTCAATTCCTGGAGGGCCGAAGCCCTGCACAGTTTAGTTCCAACCCTGCTCCAACACACTTACCTGTAGGTTTCAAACAAGCCTGAAAGACTTAATTAGTTTGATCAGGTGTGTTTAATTAGGGTTGGAACTAAACTGTGCTGAGCTGCGGCCCTTTTGGAACTGAGTTTGACACCTGTGGCTTAAAGGGTCTAATCATTTTGACCACAAAATGTTTTTTTAAAATATTAAAACTGCTTTTATTCTAGCCTAAATAAAACAAACAAGACTTTGTCCAGAAGAAAAAATATTACCTGACATACTGTGAAAATTTATTTCTCTGTTAAACATAATTTGGGAAATATTAAATAATAATAATAATAATAATAATAATAATAATAATAATAATAATAAATAAATAAATAAATAAATAAATAAATAAATAAATAACTGTATATGTAGATGTAGATCTTCAAACTTTTGCTTCTAATGAATTTTGTCTATACTGGAGCTCTTCAAATTGATAAAATACCCCTGCAGTAGATTATAAATATGGAATTCATATGTATTTTATTTGTTTGCTAAATAAATATTGTATTTATATATTTATTTTATGCACATTTTATGTATGTCTGTTTATTATAATTGATTTAAAATGTACTCTTATTTGCATTACTTAGTGATACTATTTACTATTAATTTTTAATCAAAGGGGTGGTCCACAATGATATCATATTTTAAACTTTAGTTGATGGGTAATGTAGCTGTGTGAACATAAACAACATCTCTGAATGTAAAAAGTTCTAAGTTCAATGCAAATGGAGACCTTGGTTTTTACAGAGTTAGCTTAACAAAGCCTACAATGAACGAATTTTGGGGACTATAAAAAATACTTCTGCCTCTGTGAGATCACAAAGGTTCGTTTACTGCGCACACAAACTGCACAGCTAAGGGCCATGGCCAGAGGCGCTGTAACGTTAGCTAAAAATGGGTCTAAACACTGGTGTTTCCACAGAGCTTCATCTGTTTCTGTATTTGGGCTTCCTAAGGACACGACACAAAGACAGAAGTGCTTACAGTTTAATATTAATTATGTTCCAGAAAATTCTAAAATACATAGCAAGCATGATTTGACAAAACAGCTTCCAGAATCTCTCCCAGTTCAGTGCTGGATTCGGTTAAAAACCACCTCAAAGCAGAAGCTGTGAACTACAACCTGTTTTTATTTGTTAAAATTGATCATGACATGTACAGTGTCTAGCGTTAATGTTATGCTGTAGCAACGATGTAAACAATGCGAAATGCTGCTTTGGACCACAAACAATTTAGCTACAAATTCATATTAGTCAGTCAAACTGCTGTAAACAAACACACACACACTCCACCAGCACGTTCGTGTCTCTTATGTGTGTGCGCGACTTTTGATTGTCTACAGGCAGCTTTTCCATGCGTTTCACATCTCAGATAATGAAGTCGCAAAAGATATGTGGATGATTCATATTACTTACACCTGCATATTCTGGATACATGTGAAAGGCGTCGTGTAACACGTGGAGTTAAAAAAAAAATACAGGAGAGCCCACCTGACTCGTGGTAGCAGCAGAAAAATAAATCAAGGCTCACACAGGTCGCATCCCACATCCTGTGCTTTATTCTTCTGACACCATATGTTACAGAAAATAACTTAATCCGAGCATCAGAGAAAATGAAAAAAAAAACTCCTGCGCACATGCGCTTGTTACAGAAAGTTCACACATTCACACACACACACACACATAGACGCACACACACAATGGCAAACGCTCCTAAAGGAGCCGTAACCCCCTTTTTCACTCGTTACAGACACTTGTCAGATTTTATTTTAGTGAGCAGGCAGGAGGTTGACTGTTTGTTTACACAGCAGAAAAGCGTGTGCTTTTCAGGCGTAACGTGGAGCCGATCTGCGAATCGCAGCACATTATGACGATGACCAATCACAGTCACTTGAGGGTGGGCCTTTCAGAGGAACTAGAGCTGCGTCCCAAATCGCATACTTATGCACTATTCTACGCCATTTTGTAGTATAAATAGTGTAAGTAGTGTGTTCACACTGAAAACTCTAAAAATAATAAGTGCACTTTAATTACCCGGATGATGCAATTATTCAGCCGCTAAAATGAAGTGTGGAATGATGGACACTTCATGCACTCAACGACCGCAGGTTTGCTTACGTAGCGGAAGGGGCCGAGCTCTCGGCTGCACATGTTGAATAACTTTATTTATTTTGGATGATGAAAGCAAAATTCTCCTACAAGAGTGAATATAGCGCCTCCCAATGGTGAATGTGGTTATACTCACGGCAGGTATTATTTGATAATTCAGTTGTTTATTTCACTGATTTGGCAACCGTCAAACGTCATCAGGGAAACGCTTTGAATATCCGCTTAGTAAAAAAACATTAGTGTGCCATTTGGGGCGCCACTACATACATATACTATCCTGTTGAGTAAGTGCATAAGTACATAGTGCATTAGTGCATAGTGTATAGTGTGCCATTTGGGACGCAGCTAAGGAAATATGACAGTCGTTTTCATGTTAGCTGAGTAGCTGTGTATAATCAAAGTGAGATATATAAAAAAAAACACGATTTCCTTCAAGTAAAACATGAGCACACATTGCTTTGCATCTTATAAACACAACCAAGCCTTAAAGGCCATACTCACACTATATACACTTGCCTCAAACCAATCCAAAGCACGCTTTTCCCCCTCCCATCTCCCCTATGGCCCACACTCTACGGGCACGCTTACGTCATTTATGCTGCGCTGTTCAGTAAGCACTCTCGCTCAGCACAGTGGAGATTTCTCTAGTTATATTGTTTCAGTCGTTTGATATGCAGTGACATGCAGTCAAATATTTCGCCAAACAGTCCTTAGGGATGCGGTGACACGCAGTCAGATATTTCGCCGATCATAAACAATCATAAAGCCCTCGTGCTGCAGGAATGAGGAGGTTTACTGAAGGTGTGCAGCTGTCGTGCAGTGAGGGGTTTGTGTCTTTAATAATCTACGGCAGTTTACGTTCATTGAACAGAAAGAATCATTAATAGATCAATATGAAACAGTCCCTTAAAGTCCTGCCTCGCTTTCAGTTTAGGCCCAAGTGAACCACACTCAGGCCCACCTCTTCCAACCGGGCCAGGGCCAGCCAAGTGCACCGTGCCTGAGCCCGATTCAGCGCACTCACACTTCTCAAACGATCCGGGAAACGGGCCTGGTCACCGTTTGGATAGCACAGTGTGAGTAGGCCCAAAATTACATTCTGGACCACCCCTTTAATGTGCATTTACGGTATACAGCTTAAATATAATTCTTTTTTTTGTGTTTTCTCCTCACTGCTTTTGCACAAGAATTACTCAATTTTCATGATCTCACCTAGGGCCCAACAAGCAGACAAATAGATAGACAGATAAACAGACAGTGTTTTGGATTCAGCAAACTGTCATCAGTTGTCATCTGTACATCTTTGGCTTGCCAGAAAGTGGACGAGTTTACATTCTCCCCAACTTGGCACAGACTTTCGTCGTCAATTAAAACTTTCCATCCATGGCAGATGGTCTAACGGCCATATTGAAATCGAATTCGCTCAAAAGCTGCCGCAGTGCAAACATGACAAATGCACGGCGGTGTTTGTAAAAATTCCCCCCACTGCCACCGAACTGTTTCAAATACATTCTGAGTCATTTCATGAAGATTATATAAGTCTTCAATCCTCTCTCCTCCGCTGCTTTCTAATGCAGCTCAGGTGCCAGGCGGCTCAATTCTCTCTTAGTTCTTCCTGCTTTCAAGCCGCTCTCCTTGGAGCGTGACAGAAACGCATCTGATGTTGAAATAATCCATTACATTTGATCCTTCACGCTGTGCCGTTCGTTATGTTGGAAAATTTTACAGTACTCCCCGACTGTATGTTCAGCCAGAAGGACATCAAAAAGAACGTCAGACCAGTGAGCATATGTATCACTGTCAAAAAACCATTTCTCAACTCCGCCGGGACCGTTTTTATGCCTACACTGCAGACATGGCAACCTCTGCGTGTTTCATATTCAAATCAGGACGACTCTGTTTTTTTTTAACTGTGAAGTATTGGGATATTATGGAGTGTGTGAATGCATTTTTCCTACATTAATATGGTGCCTTAGTTAATCTCGCCACATCTGGCACACCATAAGGTGGTGCAAACCCAACAATGTGTTTGCTTTGCTCAAGTGGCTATAGGCCGTGATTAATTGAACCCCAGCAAGAGGGCCCAGGCTTCACTAATGTAGTCTTCATCACCTCAGCCACACAGCTTGGCCCCTAGACTGAAATGTCAGCGTGCAAAACACTCAGAAGATTAAAAAAATATATATTTTCAGTCAGCCAGCAGGAGGATCTTAATTAGTTTTTAATATTGTGAGAAGTGAAAAAGTAAAGCATAACGTGCAGTCGGTTATTATTTTAAAATAATCTTCATCAAGACATTCATTTGCAATAATAATATGACACCATCGTTCTGATTTAAAGATATCATTAATTTACTCGTCTTTTGGTCATCTGATATGTGCCAGGAATGTTTTTTCAAGATTTTTTTTCCTTGAGCACAGCATTACAACAAGTTAAAGGAAAGGCTGTGGAATAAATGTATTACTATTGTAAATAATCTTCAGTTTCTGATTGTTTTACTCTCAGAGCACTGTTAACTTGCATTTTATGAATCACCAAGAACTACAATCTCAGCTAAAAATGCTTTATATGGTTGTCCTAAACACAAAAGATCAGCGACTGTACATCATCTAAAGTCGAGTAATTCAACATAAAATAATCATTTTATCAACATTTAAGTTGATATCTTTTATATAATATTGTATTCTAAAGTTTCTCCGATGCAAAAGAGAAAACTATCTGCTTAGAAACAATATGAACATGGCAGTGTTAAGACAGAGAGGAAGAAAAAGATAATTATATTAGAGTTATATTTATAAATACTCTGAGATGTATATTAATGAAGCAGAACTACTTCACTACTGTACTTAAGTACTAAAAGGGTGTATCTGTACTCTACTGGAGTATTGTTTTTTTCTCTTACTTCCACTTTTACTTTAGTACATATTTTCGATGAGTTTAATAATTTTACTCTGATAGATTTTTATGTGCTGCATCGTTACTCGTTCTAGGGGTGTCAAAATTATTGATATCGGTTCAATAATAGATCATAACCGGTTATTACGTACTGACGTCATTTATTTCCTATGCGCAATCTCGCAGTAAAATACATGGCGAAGGAGGCGAGGGCGAGTAAATAACGCTCTTACTACAATGAAGGCGACACAGCACACAAGCCGCTATTTCACTACTATGGAAAAATGCTGTAAAACTCCCGTTTCTGCCTCTCTCTCACTTGACCCGCTGGCGTGTTTGTGAGGTAACTTTTCCTCTTCTCTTGGCTGTTAAAGCGATACTTGTGGATCTATATACTGTATAAGCATGCCGGAGGTGCAAGTTTTCTCCATTGTGTCTATTATGGATTACCTTGGATAACCGCGTATTATGCACAAACAGACTGTAACCGCGGCTGTTCTTCCTGTCATCGGTGAACAGCGCTATCATTTCTAAAGCCAATCACAGCCCTTTCTGTTGAGCAGGTGAAGACAATAACCAATCATAGGGATGTAAGACTTCACCTGTCAGTGCTCAAAAAGCAACCGGGAGAATATTTACTTCAGTTTATTTGCTATAAATGCTCATCCTGTCTTCTGTGCATGTGTTGGAGTTTTTGTTTGATACATTTAAAAAGAGAGTGTTTTCATTGAGCAGGTCAAATTAAAGGTACAGTTCGTATATCAACTGCTGTAACAAAATTGATTTGCAAATAAAATATAAAAAAATATATATTTATAGATTTTAATTTAAAAAATCTTGTGTTGTGAAGAAAAAAATCAAATAATGTATGTAAAGCATCGTCAATGCACCGAGATATCGAATTGAACCGAATCGATGGCATGATTATCGTAACCGAACCAAACCGTGAGACCAGTGTAGATTCACACCTCTACTCGTAACAATTATAGACCTTTTTCCTGGCTGCTGTATGGAGGGTGCCATAGTGACCAGTGTCTTCCGGTAGAATGTTTAGAACTTCTGTTTACAGAGTTTGCAATCGGTAATTTGCGATCGGAAAATGGGTTTCAATAGCGTTTTGAGTGGATTACGGAGTGTTTTTGTGAAGCAACTTGGAACTTGAAAGGTGTGTGTTAAAGCCGTTACAATCTGTCAGAAGCGCAATAGAAAAACAGTATTGTAAGCCATATTTCTTTTCGTTCTGCTTAATCACAAGCCCCAAAAAAGATATTTAAAATAAACAAAACAATATGATCACTTTTGACTGCTTTCTTTAATAACTACATTACACAATACTCGTACTTTTACTTTCAGTATTTGAGCAGTAAATTTTGAAATAAACTACTTGCAATACTTAAGTAAAAAAAAATGTTTAATACTTTCGTACTTCCACTTAAGTATGGTGCTTTAAGAGCACTTCAACTTCTACTCAAGTCACTTTTTTGATAGAGCACTTGTACTTTTAGTCTCGTTCTTTATACATCTCTTATTGTTATTTAATTGATTCAATTTTATGAAATTTTTTTTCATAATAGTCAACCAATAAATAACAAATATTTTAATTATACTGTTACAATTATTTGCTGGAGTGTCCACAGAACTCCCTAGAGGGCACTCTGTCCATGCTGCATCTCTGCTTTTCACCTGGACTACACCTCCCATAATCTTTTGCTCTTATTACAGTTGCACACATGAATCGCATTATCAACAGATTAATAACTTTAAAAAAAAGCACCACTTCACTCACATTCAATGCTCAGTCTTGTTTCCCCATTCTAAAAATGTATTCTGTTTGTCTGTTCATGCTGACCTTGTCTTGTTTTTGATTCCTTGTTTTATGATTTTTGACCCGGGCCTGTCTGACCATTTTACATGAAGCTGCATTTGCAACTTCAACTTTGTTCAACTTCATTGCCACGCACCATCTGTAACATATACACTATTGTCTAAATAAATAATTAATGTTTTAAATATATAATTTTAACAATGTAGTAAAATGACATTTCACAGTGGTTTTAAATAATTAAAAACCTTAATATGTTTTTATTTTTTGAATGTTACAAAAGAAATATTATAGTGTGCTATACTATGAGGCTATTGAATTCTTGACTCTTGATTGGCTGATGAACATTCGAAAGTGTGCAGTTATTTTCTGGGAATTATACCAAAAGTAGTTCCGGGCAGGTCTTAACCTTGTTACAGCTACATATAATTGTGTCAAATAGGGTATTAGTCCTAGACACGAGTACTTTCAGCACAAAAACCTGACAAATGCTTTTTGAAATTAAACATCTGATCAATGTCTTAATTTGTAGACTCGAGGTCATTGAAATATAAGAAAATAATAAATAAATAAGTAATAGTAAATTGTTAAACACTGCAGCCAGTCTGTATCACAATCTGAGCAATCTATTATTTTTTTAATGATTTAATGTCTTGTTATCAATTATTTGTTACTAGCGCTGGGCAATTAATCGAAAAGTAATCGAAATCAACATTCAGAATTTTTAATCGATCGAATTCTTTCAGGTTGATTTTTTTTTAAATTACTTTCTCTACTACGTGTGAAGTCACGTGACCCTGTTCTGTTAAGGCTGATTTATACTTTTGCGTCGAGCCCACACGTATAGTCCAACGCAGCCTTCTTGTGGTTGCATACCTGCACACCGATAAAAAAATGTTATTTTGTTGCAACGCGCAGTGCAAGCTCTGTGATTGCCCGATTTGGTAGCGGTGACGAGCATGGGCTGCGCGAAGAGCCATGGGAAAGCAAGCAGGCTCGATGGAGTGAGTGCTTACAAGGGTCGAGTCCCATGAAGGAACACATCATATGTTCTCGATATCTTGCCTCAAATGAGATTGACGATTGCGACTGTTATAGTTATTCCAGTTGCATTATTTTTTGGTGTTTATCTTTAGGAAATCACTGCAACAGGCAACAATATCATGTTATCATAACAGTATAATGTGACAATAAGATCGTAACTATACTGTGCATTTACACCGTGGCCATATTCATCTATGTGGCCACTAGACTTCTCTGAAAGGGTATCCCGAGTGTCAGGCCCCGTTTATACTAGTGCCTTTTAGTTTTAGAATGAAAACGATCCGCGTCCACACTAGCGTTTCACCCAGCATTTCTGAACAGCTCTCCGTCTACATCAAAACGACTGAAACGCACATCACATGACCACACACACACACACACACACACACACTCTGGCATGCGCTGCAGCATATCTAGCCAGATGAGACCTGTGCTCGTCGGACTGCTCATCAAGGATCTCCCGCTTGAATTTGACATCTTGTTGTCTATATCTAACAACATATTCCTCGACTTTGGTCTTTTGAAACTATTACTTGTTCTCAGGTAACGTGTTTTGGCTGAGGGCAAAGATAAGTTAATGTAACCACGTACATTCTGTATATTGACTGATTGCATGCCTTTATTTCCTTTAATGTATGAACTTATTGTATGTTATACTTTTATAATGACCATTATTGATTATTAAAACTGATATTCAGCAAAAGAGGGTATGTTTCCTATTTTCAATGGAAATGAAAGGAGGCAGTGATGTTAAAGGCTCCGTCTTGTTATAAATATCCAAACAGTAAAGATGATGCTCATTTGTGCAGCACGATGCCTCAACACTTCTGCTGTCTGTTAAGTTGTTAATAGCAAATGAAAATAGGCAGTTCTTTAAATCAAATTTTCATTCTATTGTTGAGAAAGTTAGGCAACGTAGCCAAATCTTCCCTTTGAAGATTTACCAAACATGTCCTCGTAAGTTTATTTTCCATATCAAACTTGCGAAGTCTGAACTTACAAGGAGAGGATGCGAGACTGAACTGTGTGTGTAGGCTACTTAATATTGAGGAAAAGCCCCAATCAGATAGGTGAATGTCTGCAGCCCAGCCTCCGTTTTCAGATGTCTCCGTTTTCCCCCCATCCACACTGAGATGGAGCAGCAGTGTTTTAGAATGAAAACGGCCTCTTCAGCATTTCCAAAACGCTCTGTTTTTGGCGCTTGAAAACTCTGGCGTAGTGTGGACGGATGGCGTAACCGTAGCAAAACTTATGCGTTTTAAAACAAAAATGCATTAGTGTAAACGGGGCCTCAGAATGTTCTGGGACTGCTATACAGGAGTTATTATGGATTATAGATGGCGAAATTTAGCTGTATTTATTTATTTATTTATTTTAAAGGGTCACAAAACACCAAAACACATTTTTTGAGCTGTTGACAGTCGTATATGTGTCCCACACTGTTAAAAACACTATTAGGACACCTATATTTCACTAAAAAGTGTAAATTGGTTGTTTTTGCGTTATTTCAAGCAAATTCGTACTTCCTGTTTGAAACTAATTTTTGAAGCTGCGTCACGGTCATGACATAATAGCGTTGTATTCCATCGTGCAGACTGGGCGTCTGTGCCAGAGTGAGTCTTATTACGTCTTACAGTGTGATGCATTAATGCATGAGTAAGGCTTGGTTTAAACCCATCAGCGCGCTCTATTGTGCAACTTCATTAATATTCATTAGTGTCACCGTGTTTACGCCACAGAGACGCCACGTTGTGTTGGCAAAACAAGCGTGAAGTGTTGCTTTTATAGTTTGCTGCCATTAAGTTTCGTTTTCATTTTCTCTCTGTGAGAGCTCATCTGGAGTCATGCGTGGATTACAGTGTACGCGACGCTCGACAACAATAACTTACGTGTCTAAGGAGGAACATTGTTTACCTGAGAGCTGTTCTCATCTGCAAACGCTGAAATCTGGATTCGCTTGTAACGTTAGTCTCCTCTTCATAAAGACGCGGCTCTAGTTGCTGGTGATTGTCCTGTCTCTACAGATTTGTTAAGTGAGCGACCAGTGCTCTTTGTTTATTCAGTTTGTTCGTATCGAATTAAGTTAACTATTGCACTGAGTGCAGAAATGTTAGCACCGCATTTTGTGACCGGAATAACACACACGGCTTTCTGACGCTACCTGCCGTGTGCATCTAAGTTTCCGGGAAATGCAGAGTTTTTTTTTTTTTTCTCAATCGCCGTGCGGTATCAAACATTGCATGAAAAATACACGCTTAGAGCAGTTCCTTGAATCAAATATCGCGTTTGTCACGAGGGGCATGAATGAATTCCCTAAATGAAATAGCCAAACTGCTGTTAAAGTCCAACATTTAATAATTTGGCAAATAATTCGACTACAGATGTCCATGTAGGTTAAACACCATCACTTTCTCATGTGTGTGTATTTTGACTGATACTCGCGCGTGCCCAAATAGACACTCCCACACCATCCCACTTTAGTTCCTCCGACACTCCCCCCTAAACAGAGCTGGACACGCCCACTTTTCTGACTTTTTCCAAAGTAGAGGTGTGAAAACATCCTGCTGAAACGAGGGGGTTTCATGGCCCTTTAAGCATGACATCAAAACATAAATGCGGTGATGAATGTATTAAAACATGCTTGTTTGTTGTAAAAATTCACAATAATGATAAAAAATTACTTCATTACTTCATAAATTACTTCATTACTTCATAAATTTTCATACCTCTTGGTTTCGAGTGTGATCCTGAATAATCTCAGGTTGAAGGGCCATCTAGCCCTTCCCCTTATTCCCACGCCTTCAAGCTAAAGAGAATTAGGACACACCTACCTCGTCACATGAATGTGCAAAATGAGGGGTAGGAGAAGGGCTAAGGGGTAGATATGGGATTCAGCCATAGTTCTTCTTGTACATTAAGGTAGCATTCAAAAAAAACAAAACCCCCACAAAGAAATTTAACACAGAGGAACATAAAAACCTACTTTTACCTAGTGTTTCAGAAGTGTTATTGCAGAGCAACACAAACAGCATGCAAAAGTATAAATGCAGCACGCAAAGCAGACACTTTGGGTCACTCTGATCACTCGACATTGATTCAAACATCTGAAGCCACTTTAATGCCACATCTGATCTCCAGTCAAGTAGGTAGATGGACCCATTCTTAAGCTTTACTTTGCACTACATTGACGATGATTGAAAGCCTCGTCAGAGTTGCATTCAGAAGGCATATTTTTTGTTACATTAAAATTATTATTTGCATTATATACTTTTTTTTTTAACAGAAGATGCAAGAAATGCAGTATTTATAATGTTATTTAACAGGATGTACAAGAGTTATTATTTTCTAGAGAGTTTGCTTATTTTCTACTTTTAATATAAAAAATATTTTAAAAAACTTATTTTTCTTCCAAGTTACTTATTTTTACATTTTTAAAAGAAAAGTCCGTTTAGGCAATGTGTGTTTTAATTTCAGCGTTGATTCTTAATAAATAATCATATGTTTGTTTCCTTCAATCATATTAGAATCAAAAGTGCACCCTTCATTCAAAAATATTCCTTGAAGTAACATGTAATCATCTTCATATACAAAAATTTTCATTAAACTGTGAGGACAAAAAAAATTAAATAAAATAATGGTTTATTAATCATAATACAGTTAAAATGTTCCATCAATCGAGATTTAGATTTTAGGCCAAATCGCCCGGCTCTGTGTTACTGTACATAAAATGCTAAAATATAAATTATTATTTTAATAATAATTAAAATAATAATTAAATAATAATTAAAATAATGCGTAAAACATGTGCTGGATAAGTTGTCGGTTCATTCTGCTGTGCTGACCCCAAATTAATAAAGGGACTAAGCCGAAAAGAAAAGAAATTAATGAATGAATAAATTATTATTTTTATCATTCAGTGTTTGATGATGATAAAGATTTAAAAGTAAAAAAAAAATCTTAACTTCTTTAAGTTTAATTTATATAATAAAATAACATAATAATAATCCTTGATTTTGTGTTTGACCATTTAAAGCAATGATGTTGTTACACTTAAGACCATGCTTCACCATTTAACACATCACACGTTGGCAACTTTAAATACATTAAAGTAGACATTTTCATAAATAAATGCAAGCATGCTACTGTCAAATCTGTGCTCGAATGACAACAATTTTCTGCTTGCCACCTCACTGATAGTGTGATGCAGGGTTCTTAAGTGGCAGCTCAACACCATTTTTTCACACAATACCTCAATCACACTTCATGAAATATGCAATTAAGTTTTCTCTTACGTGCGGTAAACTTGTCACCATGGTGCCGATGGAAGCAATTTGGGAGCGTGTTACTTTTTGCCTCTCCGTGGGCTCAGTTGGCTTCATGCAAAAGGAACCAAACACTTGAGAAAATCACCGTCATCTCCGCAAGCAGGTCAAGTGGAAGCCTCTCGGATTTGATTAGAGATGCTTCCGACAGTTATGGCATGTGACTGGCACCTTTTGATTGACTGACCTGCACAATGGCAGACTGAGCATGCTGGGTAATAAGCCTGCAGGTGAGGCTTACACTAACAGCCCAGTGCTCACAAACTGCTCAAAGCATTTTATTTTTATTTGTCCAGAACATTTTATTTTTCAGATTCTACCACAGGGATATTTGAAGAAGCCTGTTCTTGCCTCTGAATTTAAAAAATTTAAAGAGGCTGTTGCAACTTTTAATCTCAACACTGCATAATGCTCTGTTTTTCTCTGAATTGTGAGATGTAAATGTGAAATTGTGAGTTATTAAGTCAGAGGGTATATGCGCGCAGACTTTTAATTTAAGTGTCATCCCATGCAAAATCACTGCGTTAAAGATCTGATTTCTTTAAAAAAAACAGCGATCTGGCTGAGATACAATATAAAGTGGGTATCAGACCAAACAAGAAGCACTGCATTAAATTATATTTTCTCTCACCATGTCTTTAAAATATGGAAATTAATTTTACCCCAGTATTTTCAATAGAATTTCTGCACTAGCCTGCGTTTAAATGGTCTTTGTCTCTTTTTAAGCTTTAACAACCAAATGGATGGATAAGTCTATTTAACTGATTATATTTTAATTACCTTTTACAACATCAATGCTGTAAAAGGAACCATACAAAATTTAAAATAGTAACATAAACCTTTCACCTGAAGTTCATGGTTGGCTGTAAAACACCAATTGTGCTTATAGTTCATTGCAAGATATAAAAGTTAGTCTCAATATAAAGGTTTAAGGTCAGTCTTTACAACAGAAAACTCTTTTTTAACTTTTTGTCTTTTTATATAGAAAGAAAGAAATTCTGCCATTATAACTTAGAATTTTGAGTTTATATTTCCGGATTCTACATTTATATCTCATATTTCTGACTCGCTATTTCGAGTTTACATGTCTCATTTCTGAGAAAAAAGTCAGAATTGCAAGGTTGCATCTCCATTCCAACTCTTTTGCAATTATGAATTTCTAAAATAACATAAATTCTGTTCTAAAATTCCTGAAATTCCTTGAAAAACCTTTTTACTTTTCATTCAGAGGCCTGAACGGGCTTTCATTGGTTACTGGAGTTTTGCATTTGTAAATCAGTTTATGTTTTGATACAATTTTAAAATTTACCATTTGTATAATATTTTTTTCAGGGTTTTCACCTTTATTGGATAGGAAAGTAGAGGGTATTGACAGGAAAGCATGGGGAGCAGAGAGAGGGGAAAGATCAGCATAGGACCGCAAGGCAGATATCGACACACTAATTACTGCACCACTGGTGCTGACCATTTCAGTTTAGTTTTAGTTTGATTCATTAATGGTTTAGTTTTAGTGTATTTTTTTTTAATTTATTAACCAATTTCTATTTAATTCTATATATTAATATTATTTAATTTTTTAATTTTAGTAATTCTAGTTTAGCACAGTTAACAGAACACATTTAGTGTATTCCAAAGCAAAGTTTGGTGTTTGCACTGTTTACATAAACTCTTTTAGTGAACAAACCCCACATTCAGAACCATCCAAATGCAACAAATAAAAGTTAAAATAAAGAATTCGACATGTAATTAATCATGCCTACTTTACATTTGTTTTGTAAAAAATTAAAATAAAGTTAAGAACACGTTTTATGTATTATTATAAAATGTTTTTTATACAATCATTCTCTTGACTGAAGTATTTGTCTATAAAACTGCATCTACTGTTATTTATACAAGCAGTTACCAGTCAGATTTTCCACCACAGAATGCTTATGAATTCTGAACAATTTTTGCTAATTATTATTTTATTTCAGTTAGTTTCTTCAATGAGTATTGTAAGTTTCATTTAGTTTTAGTTCTTCATTTATTGTTATTTTTTTATTGATATTTATTTTGCATTTTCATTAATGAAAATGTTTTTTAACTAATAGTTTTACTTTTCATTTACTAAAATAAGTTTTCTATGTGAGCAATAATAACAAAATGTCATTCAGCTTTTCTGTATGTTTTTGGTGCACATTAGTAATGGTACACAATTTTTTTTTAAATAAATAAGAAATAAAGGCACTGTAAAAAAATTAAATAAAAAAAGTTGTCACTGGGAAGGTACATTTAAAGTACACTTTTGTACTTTTTAGGGACTAGTTTATATTTACAGTGACCATTCTGCTGCAGACATGTATTATTTGAAAAGATACCACCTCAGTGAAAGTTACTTTTTTCTGAGAATGTATTAGAATATAAAGTAAATTACTAAATAGATTTAGAGGAATAAAAAAAAATACACAACATACAGTTGAAGTCATATTTGTTTTATTTTGGCTAGAATAAAAGCAGTTTTAAATTTTTTAAACACCATTTTAAGGTCAAAATTATAAGCCCCTTTAAGCTATTTTTTTCGATAGTCTACAGAACAAACCATCGTTATACAATAACTTGCCTAATTACCTTAACCTGTTCACCTAAATAACCTAGTTGAGCCTTTAAATGTCACTTTAAGCTGTATGGAAGTGTCTTGAAAAATATCTAGTAAAATATTACTTACAGTCATCATGGCAAAGATAAAATAAATCAGTTATTAGAGATGACTTATTAAAACTATTATGTTTTGAAATGGAAAAAATAAACAGAGGGGCTAATAATTCAACTGACTTCAACTGTAGACACAAATATAGACAGAAAAGTTTCCAAGAGGGTTTTTTTTTGCACCAATGCCATGAAGATTTGTCGTTCTGTGAAAGACCTTTCTATCAATGGTTTCTAAAAGAACCATGTTTATGTTTTTCTTCTGTGAATTGTGACATTGTGTTTCAACTTTGTTGTTAATTGATGTTAAAAGTTGTTTATGGAAACATCAAACGGAAATAATATTTTTTTAAATCGACACAGATTTAATAGGGTCCTCCTAATACATTTGGTTTGGTATCAGATTTGGTTTGTTTGTTATCAATATAAAATGTTTCCAATTATTTATTTTTTTTACTCTAAAATATTAATCAACCTTATTTGTATAACTAACTCATGAATAAAAAAAACACAGAGAGAAAAAGAAATCATTCTTGTATCATTGCATTTATTGTGAAGCATTTAGATGGCAGCAATTGTTTTTGCAAATTTGTCAAATTTAACAAAAAGTTGATCAGTTTCAAGTTGTTGCTATTGTAGTTTTATTTCATACAACTATTATAAAACATTGACCAAGTTTTTATTTGCAATTATTTTATTAAATGTTTAGTTACTTAAATCTTACTGTGCATTCTATTGTGAGTTTATGTGCATGGAGTCTATGTGAAAAGAAGAGCCAGCCTTCCTTTTTTGATTGGTCTCAATCATTTTGCATTGCCAAGCTCTGGAGCAGACCATCTTAAAAATTATACTTCATACTTATGATATGTCGAATGATGATTTCACCAATTCTGATTACTGCAGTGACTTGTCCCTCTCGCCATCTATTGTGCTTTGTTTACAGCACTCAATAAAAATACCTGAATGATCTAATACTTCAGGCAAGAGTCATCAAATGGACAGTTTACTATACCATGAGGCCACAGGAGAGTAGTTATATAGCAATGAAACGACCCAGCTGATGCTGCTAGGTCACATGACATTGACATGATGAATGAAGCATATCCAGAAAGCATTCATATAACACACATTCACTTTTTAAAACCAACTTTCTGCTCAGAAAAACAAATTCTAATTGTTGTTTTTATGGTTACAATGGAAATTGTATAATTTTAATGGATTCTCTATTAGTCCATCTGAGTCTTTTTTCTTCTGTTGGTGGCATGCGAAAAAAATAAACCCTAATGGATTTGTAAATCCTAAATATGTATCAAAACACACCAGAAACTATTAAAATGTACTGGTTATGTTGGCTTGTAATGTTTTTAATGGTAAGTCTATTTCATGGTTGCAAAAAAATTCCTCAATCCAAACAAATTCTTCTGAGATTATGTGATTTCAGACATTTGAAAATCGTTGATAAATTAACTCATTAAATCTGTCGGAGCTCTTACAAAATCAACATCTCTCTAACTTTCATGAGAGTCAAGTAATAATTCTCTTAAAAAATATAAATCTGCATAACATGAGTGTGGATAATGGACATAATGTAGGAGGGAATATTCACTCTTGGTTAGCAAAACAGAAATGCGAAGAATAAACTTAGCTAATCTCCCATTATCTTGTTTATGCATCGAATGGGCTCTTCTTTGATGAGACCATAATGTCCGTTATGAAGGCTGCATCGTTTATTTTCATCAATGTGTGCGCGAGTTCAGTTCTTGTGGGCAAAGCTGCATGCTTTATGAGGTGGCAAATAAAGCAGAGAGACTTTGCGGGAGCCAGTAAAAGGGGCCAGTGGCTCTGTCATAAGACCAGAACATGGAGGCGGTGATTACGGCTTCATTGGGCTGTTAGCAGGAACGGGCCAGCCATATTTAGAGAGCCATAAAAACAGAGGCAGGCTGACAGCTTTACAGCATGTGGTAATGCTTAATGGAAGTGCCTCCGTAGGCTTATTACGGTAAAAAACATACAACTTACAGGTGATGAAGCCAAATAGACACACTTTCAACTTCTTTCAAGCTTACCGTATTTGTGTAACATGTCTGAATGTTTATATGCTGAAAGGCTGTCGACAACATTATTGTTTTTGTACAGGGATATTTGGAGAAAGATTTGTTTAATGGATGTTTGAAAGCAGGTTGGAAGTGAAGGTTGTTATTTTCATACAGACGCACAACAAAATCATTTCAACAAAGCAATTCCATCATCATCTGTCCTCATTTACTCACCCTCATGTTGCTTCAGAACTAGTTTTGACTTCTTTCTTCATAAAATTGCTGTGAATTTATGAATTTTCCATGCAGCTTTTCAGTTTTTGCAACTATCACGGAAAAGAGAAAAGTAACATTTATGACTCCTGTCCCATTGTTTATTGCAGCCGCTGCCAGTGATCATGTTTTCTGAGTTGTGAGTATGTTTTTAGTGTGAATGTCATTTGACAATGTAGGCAGAGTTGGGCCATTTTTTTTACTTATGTGGTGTTCATGATAAGGTAAAAGGAGGCAGAGGTATAAGCATTTTACTTAATTTCAGGATGTTTTCTTTCAAATGTAATGATGATCCAAGCCTAACTTATGGCAAATTGAGCCACAAGACCATTTTTTTTAAGAAGCTACATCTTCAAAACAGTTTGTCCAATATGCACATTGTCCAAAAATCTGCACTGTTGTTAGTATGGGTGCCTGAATACTGAATACAAGCAATAAAGTACTGTTAATAAAGGAAAGACACAGCAAATAAATTCAGTTTTAAGTGTTTCTGTTTTTTTATTCCTGATTTTTCTTCATGCCTACAGATTGATGATGCTATAATAGTGCTGGTAACACTGGTGGTGATATTCATTTTATTAGTATTATTATATTGTTTATAAGGCTGCACAATTAATCGAAAAAAGATCACAATCTCGATTGGACCCTACACACAAACCTAATTCAGCTTTTCTACAATTCAGCCAATTATATTTTCAAGGAGAGAAGCAAAGCAGTCGCACAAGTCTTTAGAGCAACATTGACACCTTCAAATGGCGTTAAAAGTGTCACATACTGTATTTATAAGGTATAATTCACCCAAAAATGTTATTTCTGTCTTCATGTAATGATGTAATCGTGGTCGCAAAATCACACGTGAGCTTACAGCAAGCTGTTTGTTTACTTCCATGAACACGCGCGTGCACGCATGACACCTACTTTAGTGATCACAACCTGCATAGGCTGTAAATAACAGGTAATGAAGTTGTAAATAACGTTCAGTTTGTTGCACATAGAGATCGTTTGATTTGCATGTGTTTGTTTTTTCTCAGAGTGACAGCAGCCATGAGCCGCACTCAGAAGTGAAAGTGAAACCTGTGCGTACATCATTTGAATGATCATATCGCATTTTAGACTTATGATTCCGACAAACATTTGATATGGTTTTTTTTTCTTTCATAACAAACACAAAGTGTTGTGCATGAAAATAAATGTTTACTGTGTCAGTATAACAACCTTAGCCTATATATAATGTTGAATATAATGCAAGAAGGAATCTGATAGTGACAAAATTCCAATTTTAACAGGGAAAACAAATTGTCTGATAATGTTGTTAATGACAGATGACAAACACGTCTTAAACATAATAAATCAACTTTATAATTATGAATAGGTATATTCTGATGTCAAAATTTTACTGTAAATTTACATGAGCCTGTTCAAGTCCACCATAATGATTATACAAAATTTAGCATTTTAAGCAACAGTAGCCCAACACATGCCTAATATTACAGTTTTTCCTCAGTCGCTCTGGTGCATTTCTCACAACACTATTTACATTTGTTCAACAGTTAATGCATTACTCAAAACATTTTTTTTTTTCATTTGTGCACATCATAGTAGAAGTTTTTCATTCATTCCAACAAATTGCAAATGCTTTTGGACATGCATCAACTGCATTCATACAACTCTCTGCTGTTTTTTAACATTATCATTTGCTTATGTCATGTCAGTCAAAAAAAAATCTGTCAAGCAAATTTTATAAATATTTTAAAATCATTTTTTCCCAACATGTCAAAATCTGTCAAGCAAATTTTATTAACATTTTAAAATCTTTTTTTCCTAAAATCTAAATTGAACAATTTCATCAATGATTTACAGACCTATAGTAAGTATGTTGTAGGTTCAGTTCCAATATCTACTGCAATATTGTTTACAGTTGTGCACAGCTCTACCCAAAGGGAGTTTATGTTTAAATAAGTGTAAAGAAGTGTGTATTTATTCTTTTGCACAATGCTGTGAATAAAGTAGAATTGTAAGAGCAAATGCAGCAAAAAAATGTGAAGCATACATATTTCAGTGTCTTATAGACAGATACCTCACTAAATGCAGTGATGTTTAACTTTACCGTAGTTTTCAAATGGATGTGCAAATAGTATATAGTTCTGTCTTGAGCATTTTCAGGACGTGTCACCAAAATCAGACTTTTTTTGCGTTGAAAAGATTTACAGAGTAAACTGTCATTGAGAAAACATGACAAAGCCATTTGACTATCTTGTTCATAAACAATGGTGACAGGACTTTTCATCTTGATGACATTGACATCAACACTTGCTTTTAAGGAATGAGTTATCCCTTTTGAGCAAGTGACACACTTATCCACTAGGTTTTGCAGTTTGTACAATTTTTTTTAAGAAATGCATTAACTGTTGTACAAATGTAAATAGTGTTGTGAGAAATGCACCAAAATGACTGAGAAAAACTGCAATAAAACAATATTATTTTGCATATTGCAATATTTAGCTTGCTATCGCATTTCATTTTTTTCTTCAATATTAAACTGCCCTATTGTTAACAAGTAATGTGTCAGCTTGAAGTTTATTGCAAGTTTTTGAGGTTAACATCTTCAGCACATCACTCACTGGGAAAAGCACCACACTGGCTCAATTTACCCCATAGTATGAGGCTCATTTAGCACATAGTTGTCATTTTGGGGGAAAAAAGAAATATCTTGCTTATTAAATCATTTAAATATTTTGATAAACAAATTACATGGCTTTAAACATAGGTAAATTACCAACATGCATTGTGTATATTTTTAAATCTTTATATATTTGTTTAATTTTACTTTTTCATTTTATAGTAAACTGATGGTAACCACATCTCCCATAATTTTACAGTTTTTCTCAGTCGCTTTGGTGCGTTTCTCACAACACTAGAGCATTTTTGCACAACAGTTAATGCATTACCCAAAACAATTAGTACAAACTGCAAAACCTAGCTGATAACCTGCAAAAGTGCGTCACATGCTCAAAATGGATAGTTTATTCCTCAAAAGCAAGTATTCATGTCAATCAAAGTGTCAGTGCCATCAAAATGAAAAGTCCTGACACCATTGTTTATGAACAAGATAGTCAAATGGCTTAGTCATGTTTTCATTATGACGTTTACTCTCTACATTTTTTCAATGCAAAAAAAGTCTGATTTTGGTGACACGTCCTGAAAATGCTCAAGACAGCACTGTATACTATTCGCACATCCATTTGACAATGGCCAAACTACAGTAAAGTTAGACATCACTGCATTGAGTGAGTTATCTGAGTACAAGACACTGAATATGTATGTTACACATTTTTACTGCATTTGCTCTTTGCAATCCTAATTTATTCCCAGCATTGTGCAAAATAATAAACACACCCTTATTTACAACAAACATAAACTCCCTTTAGGTAGAGCTGTGCACAACTGTAAACAATATTGTTGTACACATTGGAACTGAGCCTACAACACACACAGGTCTGTAAATCATTCATCAAATTGTTCAATTTTAAAGACATTTTAAGAAAAATAAAGATTTAAATTTGTTTTATAAAATTTGTTTGACAGATTTTGACAACTAGTTCAACATTTTTGTATGTAATGAATCAAGTAATGAAATGAGGACTATTAGTTTTATATGGAATGACTATTCAGCATTTACAAGTTTAGTTCATTTTGACTGACATGACATGAGCAGATGATAATGTTATAAACAGCAGAGAGTTGTAGGAAAGCAATTAATGCATGTCCAAAAGCAGACGCAATTTGTTGGAAGGAATGAAAAACTTCTACTATGATGTGAACAAATAAAAAAAATGTTTTGAGTAATGCATTAACTGTAGTGCAAATGTAAATAGTGTTGTGAGAAATGCACCAAAGCGACTGAGAAAAACAGTAAATGATGCCTAGATAAAGGGGGTGGGTCAGCTTACCTACTGGCCCATCTTACCTCAGTTTCCCCTGTGTAATACTGACATAAAAACTGAAAGGTTTCATCTTTCCACTGAATTGGTGAATCTTATTGAATCAGTGTCTACTCATATAAACAATTACTTGGCAACAGTGCTACTATGTTTTCTATCTATGTATATCCATGTCTACTTAGAAATAGTCAAAGTATGTACTATTTTATGAAATTATAACATTTTACTGGATAATTGATGAAAAGTAGGATACTATGGCTCAGACTTTGCATTATGTTACAAGCATTTCAACAGAATACCATTATAAAAAAATCAAACATTAAGACTGTATACACACCTTCTGTTGTTTCCGAATTGAAGAAAAGCAAAATGTTTGTTCCACATTCATGTTTGAGTTAATTGTGGTCGAAGTGTTTGTCATACATTGTCAAACAATGTTGTTTACATCCAAGCAATCGCAATTAAGACAACATTTATGTCTACTGATTCTATCGGAGGACTGTGGGCAGTCAAAACAACTAGTAAACAAAACACCACAATTGTGGTCCGACTGATAACAGAGACGTTGAGGTTATCAAACCGACAACAGGTCAAATGAAATAATTCAGTGAATCTATAGTTAATTTACACGGATTTTGCTGCGCCAACGCGGTGTTTCGTACCTGTATTAATTAATCTTTTTGGAATGAATCGTATCCGAGTTGCTTGATGAAAATATGAATCAATGAATCAACATATTGTCGCCTCCTAGTGGTGTTCCCATGTTAGTCTAATCTATCTATCTATCTATCTATCTATCTATCTATCTATCTATCTATCTATCTATCTATCTATCTATCTATCTATCTATCTATCTATAGGTAAAATCAAAAAATTATTAACGGTGAAATTCTAATAAATTTGATTAATTTGTTTAATGAACAGGTTTTTAAACATAAATATTTTAACTAATAATAACTAATAACTAATTTCTAAAGACTAATTTGTTTTGTCTTAACTAATAACTATAATAACTAATAACTAATTTCAAAAGACTAATTTGTTTTGTCTTTGCCATGATGATGGATGGTACATAGTATATTTTTCTAGTTATTTCACAAGATTGGCCTTCTAGCATTCAACTTAAAGTGTGATATTGGGTTAACAAGTTTGGTTTTTAAGTTTTGGTTACAAGTTTTGTTCTGTAGCCAATCAAATAAAAGCCCCAAAGATGCTAATATTATTGACCTTATGGTTTAAAAATATTAAAACATTTTTTTTATTCCATCCAATCTAAAACAAAATGAGATTTTCTCCACACACACAAAATATAATATAAAAAATACTGTGACAATCTCCTTTCTCTGTTAAACATTACCGGATAAATTTTTAGAAAATAATACACAAAAAAAAACAAAAAAAAATATTTTAAAATTTAAATATATATATTTAAATATATATATATATATATATATATATATATATATTTTTTTTTTATTTATTATTATTTTTTTTTAAAGGGCTGACAATTTTGCTCCATCTACCTAATCAGTCTTGCTTTTAAATACATATTAGTAGGGACAATTACACACCCTTTTTAATTAACACTAAGAAATCTAAGTGTCTTTTCAAGCTTTTAGTCACGTCTGTCCTTAAAAACCTGAAATAATAATAAAACAACACATCTGCTTTAAAACTAGATGAGCAAGACAATGATGATTTCAGATTAAACAGTTCCTTTAAAATGACTTACTCTGGCTCTACTATTCCGGTTTGAATATTAGAAACAGACCTTGAACGTCTGCACAATACAAACAAAAAGACGAGACACACTGAGCCTGGAGACATTGTTCCCAGTACTGCCAATTACATAATGACTTTTATTTCCAGCTTTAATCAAACCAAGACAGAAAGAGAAAAGAAAAAAAAGAGCCAAAGAAACTTTTGTGGACGAAACAATGAAATGTTCATGCTCATATCATCTGAATAAGCAAAGAAAGGGGGTAAACATGTTTGGATTCTGTCCTCAATAGAGCATGAAACTCAAGTCCAACTCAAAGTTTCTCCCTGGGGCTGGATTATACAATTAAAGCAGGAGGAGGAATGTCGAAAGAATCTTCAAATTGAGTGCGCAGCGGTAAGAGGCAGTTTTTATACAACCTTCACGTTGTGATTGGTGGGGTTACATAAAAACGCTCCTCCTAAACTATCATTTGGAACTCAATTTGAGGGTTTATCCAGATCTCTGACTCTCTCTCTCTCTAAAGCTCTTGTCTCATTCCCCGGTAGGACCAGTCAAGGGTGAGAGCAGCTCAACTGGGTCATTACTCTTTGGCCCACGACAGCGCGCAGCAGACACAGATAAGACTGGGCCAGCAGAAGCGTGAAATGCTGTTCAGATATCACTCACACCACAATGCAATCACACACTTTCTATCTCAGAGCTTTGGAAACAATTCCGGGAAGAAAATGAAAATACTGTCATCATTTATTCACCTTCATGCCATTCCAGATCTGTATTACTTTGTGTTTTTGGTTGGAACGCAAAAAGGGAAAAGACTGCAGAATGCCTTGCTTTTATTTAATCATCAGAAGATGGAAAAAAACAACTATTTGACTATGATGATTTGAGAAAAGCTGCACTGTTTCTAACGTTCCAAATTTCTAATTTCTAATGTTCCAAAAGCATGAAAATTATTTACTATGAAAAAAAAAACTAATAAAAAAATTAATAATATACAATATAAAATAATATAAAAATGTAAAATAATATATTAAAATTTAAATTTCATAAATATAATTATATAAAAATAATAACCAAATATACCAAAATATAAAACATATAATCAAATATGAAAATACTAACTAAATATGCTTTGACATGTAAGCCTTGTTAAAATGTATATCTTTAAAGTTTGGTTAAGGAAGCTATGATAGTATTATTTTAGATAATTTTTATTTTCTCATTTTTATCAATAACTGAGAAGTGATATTGAAATAAAACATAAAACAAAAGACATACAAAAATATTTTAAAACCTAGTAAATAAAGTAACTGTAAAGAGAACTAGCTTATTTTATCAGTATAAAATGTATATTAATTTTGAGGATGAATTTTTAGGCAATAGTAATTTTATTTGCATAGAAAGAAAATTAAAAGCAAAGTGCTACTTTTTGTGTTTATGCGTATATTCAGAACAGATATATTTCTGCAAAATGTTTTTTTTTTTTTAATAAAGAACAAACTTTATTTTTAATGTATTTTTTCGTTTTTAAATAATGAAATATGTATTTCAGATAAATGGATCAAACCTTTGTTGGTTTGAAAGACAGCTAAGAATAAAGATTGGTTTGCAATGTAAGCAAGTAAGTAAGTAATAAATAAAAGAATAAACGAATGAATGAATGAATGAATGAATGAATGAATGAATGAATGAATGAATGGATGAATGAATGAATGAATGAATGAATGAATGAATGAATAAATAAATTAATATATTAATGAATGAATAATAACTAAATGAATAAATAACTAAGTAAATGAAAGATGTAATAAATAAATAAATAAATAAATTACTGAATAAATAAATTAATTAATAAACAAATAAATTATTAATTGATTATTGAATCAGTGAATAAATAAATAAATAAATAAATAAATAAATAAATAAATACATACATACATACATACATACATACATACATACATACATACATACATACATACATACATACATACATACATACATACATACATACATACATAAATAAATAAATAAATAAATAAATGAATGAATGAATGAATGAATGAATGAACAAAATTTAATACATGAATAAATAAATGAATGAATGAATAAATGAATGAATGAATTAATTAATGTATGAATACATAAATTAATAGATAATAAATAAATAAATAAATAAATAAATAAAAGAACACATAAATGAATGAATGATTGAAATAATAAATACATGAATTAATAAATAAAATGAATGAATGAATGAATGAATGAATGAATGAATGAATGAATGAATGAATGAATGAATGAATGAATGAAGGCTCCTGGAAATAAATTTTGATTTTATTTAATTTTTATTTATTTTATTTTATTATTTTTTTCCCTATGTGTATCTAATAATGGACATGACATTTCAAGCGGTGACAGCTCATGTAATTATTATGCATGCAGTTTTACGACATTATATTTATCGAGAGAGCACATGTGGAATTTGTGCATTTTGTGATCCTCCATGACCTCTTCTTCTTTGTTTATCAGTCTGTTAATGTGCTGCATTTACATAAATTGCTGCAATAAATGTTGACGGTGGACCTTGATAACTAGCCTTTACAGTTTTAGTTGTAACAGTCCTTCTTTGTTTTTTCAGATGTCCGACTGGTTAATCAACATCAAGCTGTTGCCAGGTGCTGTGATGCAAATTACAGTCATTATTTCCCATGTGCTGCCTTGCCGGACGAATGGTTTTTAGCCTTGATCCTCAGTGAAACTACAGTTGAAGTGTTGAGTCACTATAATTGGTTCTAAGGCAACATTTCTCTCCAAAACAGTATAAAATCAATAGTTCCTAAATCAGGATAAATAGGGATGCTAGACTTCCCTATCTGCTGAATGCTGTTCATATTAAAATCCATTGCATTAGAAGTAAGAATAATTTACTTTTTTTAAAGTGATTATTTACTCTGCATTTTTTCTTATATAGAGTCAGGTGGGAACTTTACTGATGTAACCAGTCATGTTTAAACAGGAGATCCTCCCTATGTTAATAATTCTTGATGATCCCTCATTATGTTCCTCGTGTCTGAAGCTACAGTAAATAAGGGAAAATATCTAAATAATTTTGGAGGTAAATATTGCTTTTTATATAACATATTTGCCCTTCCAGCCACAACACAGCACTGGGAAACCCCCATACACTCTCGCATTCACACCCACACATACACTACGAACAATTTAGCTTATTCGGTTCAGCTATAGCAAATGTCTTTGGACTGTGGGGGAACCGGCACACCTGAAGGAAACCCACGCCAACAAGAGGAGAACATGCAAACTCTATACAGAAATGCCAAGTGGTCCAGCTGTGGCTCGAACCACCGACCTTCTTGCTGTGAGGTGACAGCGCTACTCACTGCACCACCGTGTTGCATAAAACCAAGATAACTATGAGGAGTTTGTTTTTAAAGGGATAGTTCATCCAATCAAACATTAAATCAGGGGGTCAGGAGATGCGGATGCTCTTCCAGGCACAGTTCTAGGATCAAAGTTCCTTAAATATCAACAAGTAAAGACAGTCTGCACCCAGTAATTTACTAAACATTACAACAGGAGAAAAAAAAGCAAATGTTTTGTCTATGAGACTTCATCGGTGTAAGGGATAGTTCACCCAAAAATGAAAATGCTGTCATCGTGTACTCACTTTTTACAAAGTAGCTTGGAAAACAGCAATCATTGTCTTTCATAATATTTGTTTTTTGCAACAATGAGTGGTTACCAATTTCCAACATTCTTCAACATATCTTCTTTTGTGTTTAAGAGGGAAAAAAAACGTATTCTGAACAAGTTAAGGGAAAGTAAATGATAACTGAAATTCCATTTTTTGGGTGAACAATCCCTTTAAAAAAAAAGACTTTTTATATTTGTAAACACCTGCTAAGATAATTACTGTAACTAATGTTTAAGTAGTAGATAACCCAGCAGGCACAGGACATCAACATGTACAACAATGTCAGGGGACACTGCATTTTGGTTGGAGATGAAAATCATGTTGACGTCAGAACTTAACATCAGACCAGACAGATGTTGCATTTTGGTTACTTTCCAATGCAACCAAAAAACAGTCAAATATCAATGTCTAATGATGTTACAGCTTGTTGTTGTGTAGATGTTACCACTATGACATCTATCAGATGTTGGATTTTGGTTGCCCTGTCTCACGAATAAATGTCAGTATTCGACGTCAATTGGCTTAAGATGTTGAGTTAGCCCCAATACCAAATCCACCCCTTAGCCCTTCCCCTTACCCCTACCTCTCGTTTTTTCACATTAACGACAAGGAGTAGAGGTGTCTAAATTCTCTTTAGCTTGAAGGCGTAGGGCTAAGGTGAAGGGGTGAATAGCGCTCCGAACAAAGGTTGTTCATTACCACACCAAAAACACCAGGGGCCTCATGTATCAACGCTGCGTACGCACAAAAACTTTGCGTATGCCAGGTTTCACGCTCAGAATCGCTCACATTTGGATTTACTAACAATGAACTGAACGTGGGAATATAAGGTTTCCATACCATACATTTGACCAGCTAAACATTAAAGCACAATTTGCAGCAGTCGCCTGTTTTCCCAATGTAATCTGAGCGATCTACCGCACGCACATTGCTATAAAGACACTATCTGAAGATGAATTTGCATGCGTGAATCAGAAACATTTCCATTCAATAAATGTGCAAATAAAATATGATGCTTATTGATATGAACTTATTGATGATTCCTACTTGTCTTTCTCGTGATAAATAGTTGGCAAAATCTGTTATGTAGCGGGGAAAAAACAAGAAAGAGTTCATCAGACGCTGGATTCGAGCCGAGCTCACGCTCGAACGTATCAATTCATGATCACATGCGTCTTACGAGTAGCGCCACTGAGACTGTTAAGCGTCCTACAACATTTTACAGATATAAACCACATTATTTCTTTTTTTTTAATGCACTCAGTGCGATGTTCAGACCCAACTGTGTTAACCGCATCAGCTAAACTCTCCCACTCTATTTTTTTCTTTTGTTGTTAATTCCGGAGAACAAACTTGCAAATAACACCGCTTTTCTCCGGTCTACCTCCGAAAGCAGCACCTCCAATTCACATTCTGTTCAAAGTTTCTCTTTTTGCTTGTTTTTCCCATTGCTTTTTCGTTGGGTTTTTCCATTAGCATAGTCATTAGCATATTCATACGGGGGAGGAGGCAGGGAGGGGTTTTGTGCTCGTGCATGTTGCGCTCAGTTTCACGTTTATTCAGATGTAAAAAGGAATATGCGTGAGATTCGGCGTACGCAGTGTTTCATACATCTGAATTTTTTTCTGCGTACGCACATTTACAGCTTTGTGCATATGCAATGTTTTAGTAAGATTTCCACGCAAGTCTTCGTACATAAGGCCCCAAATACGGCAGATAGTTACACCTGGAAGGAGATCCAAAAATTAGTATTTTTTTGTCTTTATCACAAATTTTTACAACAAACAAACATATGTTTTAACATATTCATAACCGAGTTCGTGTTTTACCGTCATGCTCCTGTACAGCAGTCCCACAACATTCTGACACGCTATGACACTAATGCTAATGCTAATGTTGTTTTTTGATTTGTTTACATAGATAAATATGGCCACTGTGTTAAATGCACAGTATAGTTATGATCTTATTGTCACATTAGATCATTATGATAACATTATATATGCCTTCTGTGATTTCCTGAAGATAAATACCAAGAAAAAACACAATTGGAATAATTACAGCAGATGACATGATGACGTGTGCAGGTGCTTCAGAGCTGTCCCAATTCTTAGGGCTAAATATTAAAGCCCCTCCCCTTCACACTCGATTTTAAGGGCCATGGGGAAGGGGAAGGGGTAGGGGTACAAAAATAGTATTGGGATTGGGTCTTACAGTTTTTCTCAGTCGCTTTGGTGCATTTCTTACTACACTATTTACATTTGCACAACAGCTAATGCATTTCTCAAAACAATTAGTCATTTGTGCACATCCTAGTAGCAGTTTCTCATTCTTTTGAACAAATTGTGAATGCTTTTGGACATGCATCAATTGCTTTCATACAACTCTAATTATAACATTATCATTTGCTTAAGTCATGTCAGTCAAAAAGAACTAAACTTGTAAATGCTGAATAGTCATTCCATATAAAACTAATAGTCCTCATTTCATTACTTGAGTCATTACATACAAAAATGGTGAACTAGTTGTCAAAATCTGTCAAACAAATTTTATAAAACAAATTTAAATCTTTATTTTCCTGAAAATGTCTTTAAAATTGAACAATTTTATGAATGATTTACAGACCTGTGTATCTTGTAGGCTCAGTTCCAATATGTACTGCAATATTGTGTACAGTTGTGCACAGCTCTACCTAAAGGGAGTTTATGTTTGTTGTAAATAAGTGTGTATGTATTCTTTTGCACAATGCTGTGAGTAAAATAGGATTGCAAAGAGCAAATGCAGTAAAAATGTGAAACATACATATTCAGTGTCTTGTACTCAGATAACTCACTCAATGCAGTGATGTCTAACTTTACTGTAGTGTTCAAATGACTGTGCAAATAGTCTATAGTGCTGTCTTGAGCATTCTCAGGAAGTGTCACCAAAATCTGACTTTTTTTGCATTGAAAAAATTTACAGAGTGAACTGTCATAATGAAAACATGACTAAGCCATTTGACTATCTTGTTCATAAACAATGGTGTCAGGACTTTTCATTTTGACGATATTGACTCTTTGATTGACATGAATACTATATTTTGAGGAATGAGCTATCCATTTTGAGCATGTGATGCGCTTTTGCAGATTATCAACTAGGTTTTGCAGTTTGCACTAATTGTTTTGAGAAATGCATTAACTGTTGTGCAAATGTAAATAGTGTAGTGAGAAATGCACCAAAGCGACTGAGAAAAACTGTAACGTTGGATTTGGGCACTTACCAACACAACCTAAAAAGAACAAATATTAATGTCATTTGACGTCATTATTTGACATTAAAATAACATACATTGACATCGCAAACTAAATCTAACCCAATATTACCATCTTATGACGTTGTGTGTCTGCTGCAAAACTACATCTAGGTGGTTGTTTTTATTGAGACAAAGACTGACAAACTTATCAGCCTCCAGAATGAAAAAACAACTGCTTTATCTGACTTATTACATGGCTACTTGCAACATACTGTAACATGAAAATTAAACACAAAACGTTGTAGTTTTTATTTTTTTTTATTATTATTAAAGCAAAAGCTAACAGAAACAAAAACGGCTTAATGGAGCTTCCACTAACCTTCATTATTCATTCACAAATTATTCAAACCTTTATTATTCATTCACATTATTCAGTCACAAGACATACATAGAATGCTATTCATTCATTCAGTTTCCCTTCGGCTTAAACAGATAGAATACTTATCCAGCACATATTTTACACAGTGAATGCCCTTCCAGCTGCAACCCAGTGCTGGGAAACATCCATACACACTCATTCACACACATTATGGCCAGTTTAGTTTATTCAATATTTGTATTCTATAGAATTCAATTCTATAGCTCATATCTTTGGACTGTGGGAGAAACCGGAGCACCCAGAGGAAACCCATGCAAACACGAGGAGAACATGCAAACTCCACACAGAAATGCCAGTTGGTCCAGCCAAGACTTGAACCAGCGACCTTCTTACTGTGAGGCAAGAGTGCTAAACATGTTGCCTCACATAGTATACTAATAACAAATATTTATCATATATAGTGAGTGCTAACTCCAACTGGAAAAACCATATTACTGACATATAAAAGAAACCCACCAATTTCCCTTTAACTGCACCTTTATCACCACAATAATAGTTCCGTAACACTTCTTTATAAAAGAAGTTCAAATAATAGCACTGTCTTCCCAAACCTTACAGAAAACACTAATTTACTTTAATAGCTAATTTATCTAACTTCTACCTCCAGTCTCACCTTGTTACTCTTGTCGACTGACTGGCACCTCTGGGATTGAACCCTCTTTAGCAGTGTGGATTCAGAGAAAGTCCCTTCTCTTTGTCTGTCTCATCACACACATTAACCTGAGAGATAGTGCCAGCGAGGTCAGCGCCAGCCACAGACCTGATGGGAGAGAAAGAGCCGAGCACAAAGCTTAGCTCCATTTGCCAGAACCAACCAATCTGAGGTGCTGACATGCTCAGCGGAGGTGATTCAGTTGCTCGCTTTTGTGTGTGGCGGCGCTCCAGTGGTAATTAGGTGCACTAAATCTCCATATCATCCAAAAATGAGCATTTTATATAGCTTGTGGTGCTGAGTGTTCGTTTTAGCATACTGTACTGTTACAGTAAGTGGTTAATGGGGTATTTATGGTAGTAAGTAGCACAAAAAGAGAGCCATGCCAACAAACAATTTTGTTTAGATGTCTATGAGATGTCTATCAAACACAGAGTCATCTTGGCTAAAGCAAGGCAAAATTTGGGCTGTCAGTAAAAATCTAATAGACACCAAGGAATGGCCCAAGACAGATTAGACAGACTTTATGTTTGTAGTCATTCATTTCTGTTTATTTGATGACTAGTCTGGTTTTGTCTTATTCTTAGACGTCTATAAGATTTTTACTGACAGACCAAATTTAGCCTTGTTTTAGTTGAGACAACTATGTTAAGATGTATTTTAGACATCTATTAGACATCTTTTAAAAACAAACAAAAAAACGCTTGATGAGATGTTCTGTGACTTCTAAATACAATTTGGGTGCTTTCATTAAAAAGGAATAGACAATGGTGGAAATATTTTTTTACAATATTAATAACAACAATAAACATAGTAATAATATCTGCAAGCAGCAATTGTCTGGGTTCAAGTGGTTTAAAATGATAGTTCACCCTTAAAACAGAAATCATCACACTTTACCTGTTGCATTTTTTTTCCTCTACTGTTGAACACAAAAAAGATGTTTTGGAGAATGTTGGAACCCTGTAACCACTGAGATTCATAGTAGGAAAAGTAGGAAGTCAATGATAACATTCCAATATACTTCAGTAAACATTTTTTGAGTTTAAAAGAACAAAATAAAAAAACTCAGGGATGACTAAACGATTACAGAATTTTGACAGAGTTTGGGTGGTAACTAGTGTTACAAAAAAAATAAATAAATAAATTAGGCCAGTTAAAAATTTCTAAACAGCATAGTGTGACCAACTGGTTGAAGTTGTAAAACATTTCCACGCTTGTTTAGAACAGTGTTTTATACAGTTAGGTCCATAAATATTGAGACAATGACACAATTCTAATATTTTCTGCTCTATGCAACAACACAATGGATTTTAAATGAAGCGAACAAGATGTGCTTTAAGTGCAGACTGTATGCATTATTTGGGGGTATTTACAAAAATCAGGTGAACGCTGTAGGAACTACAACAGTTTGGATATGTGCCTCCCACTTGTTAAGGGACCAAAAGTAACTGGACAGAATAATAATCATAAATCAAAATTTAACTTTCTAATACTTGGTTGCAAATCCTGGAAATGTCTGGAAAGCAAAGACATCACCAGATTTTGGGTTTCATCCCTGGTGATGTTCTGGCAGGCCTCTACCGCAACTGTCTTCAGTTCCTGCTTGTACTTGGGGCATTTTCTCTTCAGTTTTATCTTCAGCAAGTGAAATGTTTGCTCAATCGAATTCAGATCAGGTTATTGACTTGGCCATTGCAAAACATTCTACATCTTTTTCTTCAAAAACTTTTTGCTTTTGCAGTATGCTGTGGGTATTTTTACCTCTGCACTGTGAAGTGGCATCCAACGAGTTCTGAAGCATTTGGCTAAATATGAGCAGATACTCTTGCCTGAAACACTTCAGGATTCACCCTGCTGCTTTTGTCAGCAGTCACATCATCAATAAATACAAGAGAACCAGTTCCAATGACAGCCACACATACTCACGCCATGTCATTACTACCACCATGCTTCACTGCTTAGGATCATGAGCAGTTCCTTTCCTTCTCCATACTCTTATCTTCCCATCACTCTTGTACAAGTTGATCTTGATCTCATCTGTCTATAGGATGTAGCTTAATTTTATTTCAAATCCATTGTGTTGGTGTATAGAGCCACTGTATTGGTTGTATCTACATTCTGAATGGTTTTGAGATATTGAGCTTCAAAGTTTTGCATTCCATAGCAAACAGTATGAGTGTAACATTTGTTTTGTTTTGTTTTTAATAAAAAGTATTAGAATGTAAACAACTTTAAAAAATAACATCCCATACTAAATCCCATACTAAATCAGTTGTCATTTAACAAATAACTGAATTTTTACAAAAATGTCAGATAGAACCTTATAATTCTAAGGTGACGAATTTTGTCTATGTCTCAATACTTATGGACCTAATTGTATGTGCTCCTTTGATTAACCAATTTAGTATTTCCTAAGAAATTATGCTTGAAATGTTTTAATAAAGTGCACTAATGGTGGCTCAGTGGTTAGCACTCACCTTACAAAAAGAAGATCGCTGGTTTAAGTTCTGGCTGGATCAGTTGGCATTTCTGTGTGGAATTTGCATGTTCTCTCCGTGTTCACTGGGTTTCCTCTGGGTGCTCCGGTTTCCCCCACAGTCCAATGACATGCAATATATGTAAATGGGTTTAATAGTTACATAAAGTTTTGCTAAAGTGACCCACTTTTGGCCAAACCTGAATGGCTACATTTTCCCAATTAGTATTTGACTATAATACTGTGTAGTCATTTAGGTATTTGACTAAAATACTTTGGTTCAGATATGTGAAAACTGCATAAGTTTGCAAAATATACAGTATAATAAATGTCTGTGATATAGGCCGACATAAAATTGATATTCACAAACTTTTTTTGGATCCAGGAATTCGATGCCAAATGTAATAGCTCACCCATTCAGAAGGCATTTCAGAGCAAAAATAATCATGGCCACTATATTGAAGTGTCCTTCCAAATCAAAGGGCTAAATACTGGCCACTTCAAAGAGCCCTTCGGACTGAAAAATTTTGAATGGTAGAATTGATGGACACCTCGGGCCACCATGATCCTTTGCACAGGGAAGTTGATTGGTGTCACAAACTGCATTCCATTTGGAAGGGCTCATAACAATGCCCTAATCCCTGAGAAGCTGACACCCATTCCTAGGAAGGCATAAGGATAAGTCCTTCCTAAAGGTGTGTAGTGAATGAGTAAAAGGACAGAACCCATGTTGGGCTAACCCTCAGTACACTGTGCCTACCTATATACAGTTTAATTACTTATCAACCACAATGACCAAACACAATGTACATTATATTTACTTTACTTTCAGTAAAACTCCAAAATCTTGGGCTGTTTTAAAATATTAGCAACATAAATAGTGACAAAATAGTAGCAAATAAAGAAAGCATGATGAACATTCAAGGATTTCAGTAGAAAAAAAGCTGATAATAGTTTTAATAAAAATCCCACAAATTGCCTAAAGTTTCAGAAACAGCAAGTAACAATGCTTGCCTTACTGTAGCAAACCTCACATACTGTATATGGCAATAACCATTTTGACATAATTATAAATGGTCCGTCATCTTGAATTGACACTTGACCTTGGCATAAAAGGCAGAGGGCAGGAAATAAAAGATAGATGTCATAAACTAACGTGACGAAACTGTTATTAAGTTTGGCGGGGTTTGTTGATGTGGACGGGAGGTCTGAGGAAGCGTGAAATATCACATATGTTCCGAGATCAAAGCTGCGCTGATGGTTTAAGGAGCCGGTCATAAATCAATCTCTAAGAACATTCACACCAGACGGCCAGCTCTGTTTTGATGTTGTTTCCCTAGGGGGGAGAAAGCTGAATTAAAGCGCTGACTGACTTTTGCGAAAGAACTCACGAGGATGGAAAAGGCTTGAATCGGAAGATTATGGAGCAGTTATTAATGGGTCAGTCAGGATAATTGCATTTGCTACCCGAATTGTGAATCCTTCTCTTGCAGACAGTGCGATGAAGGCAGTTATACTGCACCATTGAACGAGCGGGTTCAAACGCCGGCTGATTTAATGAACCACTTATCTGGCAAATCTAAATCCACTAAGACCAATTATAGAGCTGCTGATTCACATGGAGTTTGAGTCATCTGATGTTTTCCAGCGAGATGCACATCAAAAACAGTGAGCTGGTCGGAACTTGGCTTTTTGTATTGGTTACACGGCTAGAATTGCTTGAACCCTGTGTTCATTTAAATCACCGGTTGATTGAAAAGTAATGTGCTTCATTTAGTCAAGCTCACATGACTCAAAATCTTTCTTCCTTTTCGTTACAATAAATTAGGACAAGAGATTTCATAAAATTGTTGTTATTCACTGACCCTAGATAATTTAGACTTAGTTGAAATATACTAAACAACTTAAATCATAACGTAAATGCTCCTCATGGCCAACAGTCACATTGGTATATTCCCAAAACTGCAGAATGAATTGTATCAGGACTTGTCCTCTTTTTTCAAGTTGTTTTCAAACAAAGAAGCGAATTAGACTTATACACAAAACTGGAATATTGCATTTGCAAATAAAACACAGTTTCTATCCAATGAGTCAAAGAGAACAAAATCCTCACTTCTTGATAAACTGGTGCAAGAAAAATGCTTTTCCTCTGGTTGGAAAATCTATTACAAGTCTTCTTATATAATAATTTGTTGTGCCTGACAAGAACATGCTGAAATGCAATGAACACAGTGGCTTTTGGAGATATGAGAAGCTGTTTGGGAGCACAGCCGCTCAAGACAGTTTTTTTTTTTTCTTCTTGCTTTAGACATTTAGCCATCCTGTGGCCATAGCATTTTCTTTAAAAAAAAAACTTTTGATATTTAGACTCCAAATATGCCACTTTAGTTCAGATCAGGTGAAAAACTCAGGACAAGTAAAGTAGGTTTTTAAAAAAATTAAATGAACATAAAAAAATTGAGACAAAAGTAAAAATTAATATTCGCAAACTGGTTAGCCCAGACAATCAGTGTCAAATTGAATATATCGCCCTCCAGAGCACATTTTAGGAAAATAAGTTAAAATAATCATGGCCACCATAATGAAGTGTACATGATAAGTTTTTTATTGTTATTTTTATGTTAAAAGTTTTATTGTAAACTTTTTTATGCACATAATTTAAAATGTATGCACATCTTGGCATTTTTTAAAAATGTGAGATTCCAAATTGACCCTTCGCTAAGCCCCACCCTCCGTAGTTACTGTTGAGCTTTTGTGGCTGGCAAGTCTATTAAAAAATACTGCGCCGGTGTCAGACACTGCCAGGGATATAATTAGTCATTTTTGGCAAACAGGTGAGATATCCGAGAAAGCCAGACAAAAAAGGACTGCAGTGTGCATTAAAGCGATATATTCACAACATAATAGGCAACTGATTAGAGAATAATTCAATCAAAATTGAAGCTAGGTTAGCATAGCCGCCTCACACGCTGACCATTCAACAGCTTAGTTCAAGCACAGCAGGAGAGGTGATATTTAAAAAATAATCTAATAATAACAAATTAAACAGTGATTTCTCTATTTTAGCCAAAAAGCCCGATAGACTAATTGTTGTGCAATGAAATATAGCGTTACGAACAGACGAGGAAACACTATGTTTGTGTTTGCTATTTATCCAGTTTCTATTCTAATATGCAGTTAGTGGAAGAAGTAAATAAATTTATATGCAAATCAAAATATAAATAGCAGAAGTGAACACATAGATTTTCCAGCAAATATTAATTCAACACCAAATATAAAAGCAGACACTAACCCGCTATAATGTCATCACCAATGACTAAATCTCCAAAAGACAGACAAAAACTTCAGTGAATTGTAGCTCTGATATGGGCACGAGGGTTATAAATTACTAAAAAACAGCTGCGGGTGAAGTATATTGAACGCAAGTGCTCAGTTTGTTTTGTTCTGTTGATATGTAATTACAAGTTTTTGTAGCTTGAAATAGATGAAAATATGACTGCTATTAGTATGACTATATGGCGAAGGCTTAAACAGAGCAGTACTCATAATTTTGAGCAAAAGAAAAAAAAAAGGAAGACCGCTGGGAAACATAACCTGCTTTGTATTTTTGTAGGAAACTTTTAAGGGTAAGAGGTGTGTGAGTTATTGCCGTTGGTCTATCACTGAATGTGTCAGGAATACATGTGACGAAAACGAAACCAACTTACCTCCGCTCCTTTAATGCCCCTCACAGAGTTTTTGATCCACGCTGGCATGTCTCCTCTTGGGTTTTAATTTTTGAAAAGGGAAAAAAAAACACCAACCTGTCCAAGCTTTAAGGATACCAGATATCAGATTTGCACAATCCATATGCATGATGCTTTGGCTTGTTTCCCTCTCTCGAAAGCTTGACAGAGCTCCTGTGTGTAGCTACAGTTGCTAAGCCACGATTGGTAGGTGGCGTTTTTTGGGTGTGGCTTAGCGAAGGGTCAGTTGTGTATAAAAGTAAAGGTGAATGGAAACATAGAGTCTGTTTCTCAATTTCAAGACTACAGATAATGAACTATTTGTGAAGACCGGTCTTGCCAAGGCACCTCGGAAGAACGAACTTGGGAGACCGCGAAAACACAGAACGCACGCTGTGAGAAATGAGATGCTGCGTTCTTCCTGATGGTCACATAATTTTGACTTGGAAAATTTTTTAAACATTACAGCATTCATACAGCGATTTACTATTTTCCCCCTTTTCACAATATATACTATGCATAAAGACCTTACAAATATATTTGTCACATTACAAATAAAACAGATATTAATACAAATTTCAGCAAATAAACACCCTTGATGTGTTTATGCCTTTGGCAAGATTTTCGTAGTAAATTTTTCTTTCAACGTCTCATTAAGGGAAACTCCTGAGAAAAAAAATGCTGCACTTCCCACCTCCAGTCACAATGGCTTTTGGGACTTCTCGAGCAAGTTTGCCGCTCAAGTCTGCATCGATGCATCCTCGATACCAAGAACATATCCGGGAACTTTCATGCATCCTCAGTTCTTGCGGTCTTGAGTTTTGGAACTGAACTTTGGCAGTTGATAATGATGTTACGGGAGAATGCAAGAACGTGGAAAAATGCATATAGAAAAACAGCCAGAGACTTCCACCACTTCTTTTTTTTCTCTTCCAGAGCTCCTGGGTATTGGTTATTCACATGCAACACAGGTACCACTCATTGCTACTAATTTGCTCCACTCTCATGTATCTCAGTCACAACCCACTCATCACAGAAACCTCAACTGTCTTGCAAAAGGAGGTGGTTGTCTAATTGTACACTCTCAACCATCATCAGCACCCAGCAACAAACCCATGTTCCTTCGTTCTTTCTGCTCCTCCCCATCTTCTGTTCCCTCATGGTCAAGAACACCCCTCTGTAATGCTGCAAACAACAGTGAGTTTATCCATCCCTTAGCATGCTCTTCCAGTATCAACCTTATTCCAGCTCAATCTGACTCAATGGCAATGCAAGTCTCCCCCACAGAAGAAACAACATGTTTCTTCTTCATCCTAGGTGTCATCATCAATGCAGCAATGTCTCTGTGTTAAGCATTTTTAAGCATTGTTAAACATTCTCTTGCAGGGCTCGTGCTGGCTTTTTGTGGGCACAGTGCGCTACAGCCAGTCCACGTCAAATCTAAACAGGCCCAGTGCAGGCTAGCCCAGATGAAGTCTACAGCTGTTTTTACAGACGTTTTCTGGGAGAAAAAACAAAACGGTAGGATGGCAGGAGATGGGTCTGAAATATGGGTCAAAGATTCCCAGGAAAAACAGGAGTGTTGGCAGGTATGCAAAAGGGAACGTTAAAGGTACAGTACAAAAAGCGAGTTTGGCATGCTGTCCTGGGAGAGAGCTATAAGCTCATAATATCCTTCAGCCCGGGGCTCCCTCCTGTTTGCAGGGCGTTTAGGCTCAGGTAGGTCCCTCTCCCCCTTTTTTTGGGTTTAGAGCTGATGACAGATTATAATTTGCTATTTAGATATATTGCTGGTTAAGAGTTCAACTATAGTGTTAATTTAGATTAATCAATTCACTTATGTATCTCACATCTTGGACTGTGGGAGGAAACTGAAAAACCAAGGGGGAACCCACGCGAGCACGTGAAGAACATGTAAACTTTGCACAGAAACGACATTGCTGTGAGGCAACAGTGCTAACTACTGGGCCAACATGCCGCCCAGAGGGAAAGGTGGAGGAGTAGGGGTGGAAGGGGCGATTCTTCAAGGCGAAGATAACTGTAGTAAGAAACTCTGGTTTATAGTGAGTTGGGAATCATCTGATTGGTGAATCATGCATTAGCTAATTCACCAGCCATGTTTAATTATAATCTCCTCTCGAAATTACATCAGAAATAAACTTCACAAAGTGTACCCTAAAGGTACTAATGTCTACCAGTATGATACAAAAGTGTTCCTTTTGAAAAGTTACCACCCTAGAGACAGATTTTGTACCTTTATTTCGGAAATACAAGAGAACAGCCAATATTTGCTTACTCCCCACATTAATCCCATGATGGCCTAGTGTGGGCCAGCCCGTTCGGGCCTGATCCAGCTTTTTTTGGAGCCCCTGCAGGTATGTTTAGGTAGCCCATTTTAATTTCCCTTGCTTCCCTTTCAACATAAGGAGTGCTACCAGTTTGCAGACTTGGTGAGAGACCTAAGAGGTACAGTATAATGAGCTTTGTCAATGAATACTCACGTGAATATATGGTATGAAAGAATGAATAAAATCACAAAGCCCACCTTGTGTGCTCGTAACGTTTTACAGCCAGAAAATAAAACAATTTTGGCCACAAAACAAGGCCACTTAACTTTTCAAATGGTAATCTAAATTTATTCATTGACAAAACAACTTGCTCAAACAAATTCTTACTTTTGGTGGTGCCATGCATGGCTTGTAAAGACAAAAATTCCTTAGACGTTTTAAGCTCTGCAGTAATTTCGCACACAAAGATGGCTAGTTAGGCGGTATTCGTTATGTTCCTTGTTTCATCGCAGGGCAGAGAAAAAATAATAGATTTTTTTTTTCAGTCCAGTGTAATTAAGTGTTGTTTTAATGTCTTGTGCCATATGAGGTATTTGTTCGGCAACTGTTCTTCGAGAAAACTTACACTCTGGAAAAGTTTTACTCCATCTGGCTCGAGTAGCTTCGTAGCGGCAACAAGGCACTCTTTCCCAAACTCTCCTTCTGAATGAGGTCTGAGTTATTTAGCTATTAGTTCACTTACTGCAAAACTTGTACAAATAACATTCTTTCTGTCAGAATGTGGTTTTGTGAAAGCTGCTTGTTGGGCACCCAAACTTAAAACTTAAAAAAATAAAATAAAATAAAATAAAATTGTTTGTCCATTTTCCTTAAAATGCGACATTCTGCATCTACTTTTCTTGCCTGTCACCAAGATTATTAGTGATGAGAACCTCAAAGGCGCAAAAGTTTCGTGAATATTGCTTGTTCACGCCGACTGTTAATCTGATGTAGGGATGTACATGTTTTATATTATTATGTAGTGTCTATAAAATTATATTTCTATTTATTTATTTATTTTAAATCACGGTCATAAATTGACTAAAGGGTCAGAAAAATTGTCTTGTGGGCTGCATATGGCCTGGTGGCCGAACATTCACCACCCCTGGTTTAGCAGATTCATAAGGTCAAATGTGAATGGAACCATTTTTCGAAATCAGATAGCTTTCTGATCACAAAAGTTCAAATGAAGAGACCCAAACAGGCATGTGCACTCTTTTTACTCTTGCACAGCATCATGACAAATGGTGGTAATCCCTTGCTTATCTTTTTTTCAGAGAAATGAAAAAATAAACATGGAATATTATTTTTCATTCTAAACACTATGTTTAAGAAACCTTAGTCAAACTCCAAACTCTGTAAATCCAAAGAGGTGTTTATCTTTGACTGAGCCTAAATATTCACAAGCCTTTATCTCAAACATCTGCACATACTGTGAGTTTAATTCTGTTGTGGGTGGTAGTCGTGGTGTTGTCCATTCAGAAGTGCTCTGGGCGATGTGAGCGGCATCTCTTATAGAGCCAACCCACTGTAATGAGCTCATTAAAGTCATGAAATCTGCTTATGAGGCATGACCAAAATGAAATTGAAGAACATCTCTCTCTCAGATTCTTGGCAAGCTCTCAAAACCGGCAAACAGTTTCAAATGGCGTTCTTCACAGTGACCCAGTCGAAAGTTTGGAGATGTTTGGCCCGGAGCTGTTATGATGTGAAGCCGGAGCCACTGCATAAACAGTTCTGATGAGCCTTTGAGTTTTCCAGGCATCAGTGTCGATAATCCGCCGTTCACAGGCAATGAGAGAGTGGAAATGTGGAAAGACACGCTACACTTGAAAGGGGCAAAACATCCGAGGCCTGTACGAATCACATATTACAGCTTTAAAAGGAGAAACATTATTGTCAACAGGATTTAACTGCGCTTTTATAGTTTCGGGTTCATTTAGCAGATGCTTTTATCCAAAGAGACTTTTTCAACTTTGGAGCTTTTTGAAGAATTTGTGCATTTTTATAAGCCAGCTGGAAAACTCTCAGTCACTGTTGTGGTGGTATCTTCTGTTTTCCAAGGTAGCTTTGTTGAGCTGGTCTACTGTATGACCCTTTATAAACTTTCTCTTGTGTAGATGTCATTGAAGTTAACCTAAAGCAGTTCCTGAAGGCAGAGAGAACAGACATAGAATAACATATTGACAGCTCACTGTTAATCCTGGCAGAACAAAAACCAAGAAACAACCCTGAATAAGGAAAGAGAAAATGTTTTACACTGCATCTTAAGGAGACGGTAAGGCCATTGCACAGTTTTTGCTTTTCTATTTTTGTTTTAGGAATTCATTCTATTTCCTTCGGCTTAGTCTCCATTTCAGAAGTTGCCACAGTAGAATAAACTGGCAACTATTCCAGCAAATGCTTTACGCAGCGGATGCCCTTCCAGCCACAACCCAGTATTGGGAAACACCTATACACACTCATTCACTCACACATACACTACGGTCAGGTTATTTTGTTCAATTCACTCATAGCGCATGTCTTTTGGATTGTCGGGGAAACAAGAGCACTCACGGAACACCCACATGAACACGGGGAGAACATGCAAAGTTCACACAGAAATGCCAACTGGCCCAGCCAGGACTCGAATCAGAGACCTTCTTGTTGTGAGATTATAGTGCTAACTACTGAGCCACCGTGCCGTGTTTTAAGAATATTCTGGGGAAAACAAGAAAGTTTATGGAACTGAGGAAAAAAAAAAACATCTACACACAGTAAGCATGATAATACACACTTGTATACATGGTTTAAGAGAGCTCTCTGTATGCTTTAACATTAGAGTTAAGACTTAAGTGTGGTTTATTTATAAACTAATTTCGAGAGGATCACGTGCTTGTGATTGAACACATCTGGTATCACATTAACTTAGCATATTGCACTAATCAGATGAATACTGACACACTATAAATAACCAGAGCTTTCTACTCCAGTCATCTTCATTTTAAAAAATCCCCCCTTCTACCCTTACTCCTCCCCTTTTCCGATAGGGTGGCACGATGGCCCAGTGGGTAGCACAGTTGCCTCACAGCAAGAGCGCTGCTGGTTCAGCCCTCTCCGGGCTGGTTAGCTTTTCTGTGCAGAGTTTGCATGTCCTCCCCGTGTTTCGCGTGGGTTTTCCCTGGGTTGAGCTTTGAGTCTTGACAGAAAGTATAAGATCTCAGATACAAGCGGCTGAAAGAGTTTCTTTCACAGGGAGGCAGGGCGCACCCTTATAGACAGGGTGAGGAGCTCTGGCACCCAGGAGAAGCTCAGAGTAGAGCCACTGCTCCTCCACATTGAGAGAAGTCAGCTGAGGTGGCTCGGGCATCTGTTTCGGATGCCTTCAGGACGCCCGCCTGCCTGAGGTGTTCCAGGCATGTTCCACCAGGAGGAAGCCTTGGGGGAGACCCAGGACACACTGGAGGGACTATGTCTCTCTGCTGGGAATGCCTCGGGATCCCCTTGGAGGAGCTGGAGGAAGTGTCCGGGGAGAAGGAAGTCTGGAATTCTCTCCTAAGACTGATGCCCCTGCGACCGAATAAACACCGGATAAAGGAATGAAAATGACATGGCATGTAAATTATTAATGTTATTTTTTACATTCATAGAAGATATGTTAAGGTTATTTAAATTTTTAAAAATATATATAATTGTTTTTGTCTAGTTTTTTTTTTTCACTTTTTTAACTTAAGGATATCAAGTTGTACACAGAAAAAAAATCTTCAAACATGATTCCTTGGATTTACTACATTGTTTTACGTTAAGTGGTTGTTTGTTCAAGTGGTTGTAACAATTTTGAAATCTTTTTTTTGGCAATACTTTATAATAACTACACACTATGAATCATTTATTAAGCATTAACATCTGGTGAATTCATTATTTGTTAAGCATTAACTGTACATTAATAAACGTTAGTAAGCAGTTTATAACTAAAGCTACAAATGCTGTATTCTTGACTTATTAGCACCTATTTAATGTGCCTAATACTTGTATTTTCATACTTAGTTAATGATTTATTTTTCATTACTAAATTAAGTTTCGCACAATTTACAAACCAGTTGTATTTAAGAGTAGTTAAGGGTTTTTAGGATGATTCAGAATGAGTGAGTAAATGATTAATGAACTATTGAAATCAACATTTATATGTCTTATTATTCGGGCATATATTAATAGTTAACTAATATGTCAATAAATGCTTTATTAACTCAACTTCATGCAGTTTTGTGACCCAATCTAAAATGAGGACTATTTATGCTTTATAAATCCCTAATCAAATGAACAATAATCTTTGCAATCTTTACTGAAAAGTGAAATTACTGTAAAGGTTAAACATTGCTAAATAACTGGATTGTCAAAATACGACATAAAACAACAAAAACAATATAATAATTTAACAATATAATAAGATGCAATGTTTAACCTCTACAGTAATTTTATTTTAGGTAAGGTTGCAAAGATTTATTTTTCATTTGAAGTACAGTTTTATCTGTGTATCTTTAAATAAATGTCATTTTTCCTGTTTAGAGTTTAACTGAGCCTTTATTTGTCATTTATAAGGGATTTATAAAGCATAAATAGTCCTCACTTTAGATTGGGTCACAAAACTAGATGAAGTTGAGTTGATAAAGCATTTATTAACATACATAGTAACCATTACTATATGCCTGCATAATAAGACAAATAAATGTTGATTTCAATAGTTTATTAATCATTTCTGAATAATAAATAATAATAATTACAAACGTTTATTAATGTAGAGTTAATGATTAACAGATAATGAATTCACTAGATGCTAATGCTTAATAAATGATTTATAGTGTGTAGTTATTATAAAGTGTTACACTTTTTTTCTTCAGTGTATTGCAAGTTCATTTCATAATTATATCCACGTTACAGACACAATTGTAGCCAAAATAGAAATGAATGCCTCGTTCATAATTTGATGTACACTTAAAAAAAATTATTCAAAAAGGATTCCTTGGATTTACTATTTGTTTAGGTTACGTTGTTGTAAACAATTTATTAGGGCTGAATTTAAACAAACAAATTAAGTTGAACATCACTAAATTAAATGTGTTTGTCTAAATTCAACCCATTTAAATTATTGCAACAATTTTGCAGAAATCATTTTGTTTAGTGCAGAAGTTCTCCAACAAAAGTGTATTCTATATTAGACTATTACAATCCCTCAATCTCTCCTTTATTTTATCAGGGGTCCAATTAGCAATCAGTGGCACTTAAATTACTTTCTGTTATGTGTCAGACTACACAGTTTATACAGTATATGACAACCAGGAACAGAAGCCTGACTGCTTCGAGAAGCCTGAACCAATTTAGTCTGAATGTATGTTGAAATACTGTCGTATAGGTGTCATTTCCATTGTATGACCTAAGATCTACAAAGCACTGACCCTAAAAATCAGGGTCACTAAAAAGCCCACAGTGGTGTTTCTCATCCACTTATCATGCCACAGCTCTGAGCTCAATTATTTACGCCAGTTTTATTCTCTGAATCCCATTAGGCACATCTGTTGAATGCTAGTATGCACTTATGACTAAATCTGTTAATGTTTGTCATTATGCAACTGAAGCTTTTTCGAAAAGGCCATAAATGAAGTCCATTTCCACATGTCCAATGCAAACACATCTTTTACTTCAGCAGCTGAACTTCGGATTAATGAGCAGGTGAGCAGAAAAGGTCTTTCTGTCTTTGTGTCAGACTTTTTTAAAAAACATGCAGTGGCCAGAGATATATAAAAAAGCCCATGATGAAGAAAAAAGTGGGAGAAGAATAAAAAAGTTTCTCAGAAATGCACTCACGTTTTTGTGTTATTTTCATTTGGTTTTGAAAAACTATTATACCAGAAACATAAAATGTTTGTGGTAACACTTTACAATAAGGTTTATTAGTTAATGCATTTACTAACATGAACTAATCATGAACAACTCTTGTACAGCATTTATTAATCTTAATTGAACATTTACTAATGCATTATTAACATCCAATTCCATGTTTGTTAACATTAGTTAATGCACCGTGAGTTAACATGAACTAACATGGACAACTGTAGTTTAATCAACTAATGTTTACTAACATGGATATATACTATAGTAAATGTATTGTTTATTGTTTGTTCATGTTAGTAAATGCATGAATTAACATTAACTAATAAACCTTATTATAAAGTGTGACCATGTTTGTCATGAAGTCGGATAAAAAAAAATGAAAAATTCACCTTTTCCATGTTTTTTAATGTTACAGCCTTATTCCAAAATGGATTCAATTCATTTGTTTCCTTAAAATTCTACACACAATACCCCATAATGACAATGTGAAAAAAGATTTTTTGAAATTGGTTCAAATTTATTAAAAAGAAAAATCATAAGTATTAACAATCTTTGACGTGAAGTGATAAATTGAGCTCAGGTACATTCTGTTGCCACTCATCATTCTTGAGCTGTATCAGCAGCTTAATTGGAGTTAACCTGTGGTCAATTCAGTTGATTGGACATGATTTGAAAAAAGGCACACACCTGTCTATATAAGGTCCCAGGGTTGACAGTGCATGTCAATGCACAAATCAAGTATGAAGACAAAGGAATTGTCTGTAGGCCTCTGAGACAGTATTGTCTCAAGGCACAAGGCTGGAAAAGGTTACAAAAAAAATTCTGCTGTTTTGAAATTTCCAGTGAGCACAGTGGCCCTTATCATCCGTAAGTGGAAGAGGTTTGGAATCACCGGGATTCTTCCAAGAGCTGGTCGGCCATCTAAGCTGATTGATAGGGGGAGAAGGGCCTTAGTCAGGGAGGTGATCAATAATCCGATTGTCACTCTGTCTGAGCTCCAGCATTCTTCTGTGGAGAGAGGAGAACCTTACAGAAGGACAACCATCTGTGCAGCAATCCACCATTCAGGTCTGTATGGTAGAGTGGCCAGACGAAAGCGGCGACCACACTTTGTAGCGCGTCGTGTGGTCCTTTGTCTCAACGTCGTGCAGTAAAACCCTTTAACGCACGGCAAGGTGTCGATTATCCCTTACATAACTGAAAGGTAAAGGCCCCCTGAAAGGCCCCCTTAAAATGTCACTGACCCCTGTATGCTTGCTGTTAAATTTTAGATTAACATTTTCTCTTACTATTTGTCCAGACATGGTTATTTTGCTGTTCCAGACTTGACTTTTTAATCATTTAAGCCAGTAATTTAAACTCTCAGATCTTATGTGCAGTTTAGCCAGAGGTAGAGGAGGTTCTTCTGTGAATACAGCCTTTTTTTCTGTGAGTGTTCAAGAGGCAATCATATCAAACACTGCTATGAATAACATTAATCAGATCTAATTACAAACATCAATTATCACATGGCCTTAAACCATTTCTTTTACTGAGAAGAGCACTTTTCATTAAAACACAGAGCTTTGCTCATGGTTGCAACTCCATAATGTTAAAGTTAATGCAATAATATTGTGTTGATTTAATGTAATGGAAAGTCTTACATGTGTATTTCAATTAGCTCCATATTGCATACCACTCTATGAGGGTGCTCCGGTTTCCCCCACAAGTCAAAAGAATGTGGTAAAGGTAAAATTAGGTAAGCTAAAATTGTCCATGGTGTTTGGCCTTTAATCTAGTTTTGAACTGAGTGTGTCTGAGTCTTAGACGTAATCAGGAAGGCTATTCCAGAGTTTAGGAGCCATCAATGAGAAGGTTTGACCTCCTTTAGTAGACTTTTGCTATTCTGGGTACTACCAAAAGCCCTGAGTTTTCAGATCTCAAGGAGCAGGTTGGATTGAAGCGAGACAGAAGGTTGGTTAAGCCTAGTTCACACTACAGGATTTTAAACATCAGCAGATCGCTGTGCCGTTCACACTACATGACTTGACTTTGTGTCTTTTAATCTCTGAGGTGTTCACACTATGCAACACTCTGTGAATGATCCACAAGAGGGGATCACACACTACATGATCTGACAACAACTCATTCCCCATCAGCTCATTCAAGCTACCAAACCACAGCCAATGAAATTTTGAGGGAGGAGTCTTCAGAAAAAGCTGAACACTATTGGCTGCTTGTGTGCTGATGACATCACTGACAGCGTTTCAAGCTTTGGAGAAAGCATTTAAAAACATCGTCAAATCAGCTGATGTATTAGCGGATTAATCGCTTATCTGCAAGGTTCCAGTGGATAGATACACAGAGAGTTTTTAAGTTTTGTAATTGTATAACTCTTTGAAATAAAACTAACATATTTATAACACCCTGCCGTTTTCTAACTATCAGTGTATTTCTTTCTGACATTGTTATTTATTTATTTTTATTACAAAACAGTAAAGAACTGAGCATTTCTGCCTTAAATTACCATATTGGTTAAAATGACTGCATGCATGTCTGATACTTTTCACTGTGACTTTAAATGTGTGTGCATTTTCTTGCCTAGCAACTTCCTGCTAACATAAACAAAACTTTCTGATGGCAAAAACATCAATTTACTTCAGATATCTTTCAAAACAGCATATTCTGTGCTGTGAAATAGCTCCTGTTTGAAAGTGAAAATAAAAGCCAAGACCTTTAAGTGTTTTAGTATCTTAACTACATATTTATAGGCTGTATTACCAAAAAAAGATTATATTTTTAATGGTGTCATTAAATATGATGCCAGACATTCAAAGCTTAGTTTTAATATCTCAATAATAGCTTTGAATGTAAATATGTTGTGGCAATATGGCGTTTTATATAAAAATGGTCAGAATGAGCAGTACGGTAATTCTAATAGTTACAGAATTCTAGTTCCACTGTTAATATAGCCTATTCTCATGTCTGTGCTAAGGCAGAATGAAGCGAGTGCACCGATGCCCCTTCTGACCAATCACAGATGTTTCTGCTGAGCTCCTGAACACACAGGCATTCAGCTCATGCTGATATGCTCTCTTATTGGCTGCAGCTCGTCACTACATCTGACCACACGTGGGGTTGGGTCGGCCGACTGCTCTGGAATATTTAGCATGCTAAATGTTGGATTTCCGCCTGCGAGGTGTCGGCGACGCGTCAGCAAGCCTCGTTGATGCGTTGTTCAGTAGTTCACACATAAAGAGCGATGAGCGCCGTGCACCCGCAGATTTCTTCCCGATAACAGCTCGATCTGTCAGCGAGCTCGTTAACTTCCAAATCGGGCTCAAATCAGGCTTAAAATCCTCTAGTGTGAACTAGGCATTAGATAAACAGGTGCTTGATTATTTAAAGCTTTATAGGTAAGAAGCAATATTTCATAATTGATACATAACTTAACAGGCAGCCAGTGTTCGGAGGATGTAATTAGGGTGATGATGACGGTGATGCAGTGGCACAGTAGTGCTGTCGCCTAACAGCAAGAGGGTCACTGGTTCGAGCCACGGCTGGGTCAGTTGGCATTTCTGTGTGGAGTTTGCGTGTTCTTCCTGCGTTTGCGTGGGTTTCCTCTGGGTGCTTCAGTTTCCCTCACAGTCCAAAGACATGCAGTACAGGTGAATTGGGTAGGCTAAATTGTCCGAAGTGTATGTGTGTGAATGAGTGTGTCTGGGTTTTCCAGTGATGGGTTGCTGCTGGAAAGGCGTCCGCTGCGTAAAAACATATGCTGGACAAGTTGGCCATTGATTCCGCTGTGGCGACCCCATATTAATAAAGGGACTAAGCTGAAAAAAAAAAAGAAAAAATGAATGATGATGACATTTATTTTAAAAAATCTGAAAATACATTTAAACCTAAGTATTACCTTTAAGTTGTTTTACTTCTCGTGTGTCTTAAACTAATATTGCACTACAAATTAAGCATTCCCTCTGCTTTTGCAAGAAATAGCTAAATCTATGCTGTGTAAATATTTCTACATCGTAGTGTCCTTAACATACCACTATAGTTTTTATTAATAATTTGGATATATTGTCTTTTGTATGTTTATATATTATCTCTTCTTAGCAAGTCACAAATGTATAGAATGTGTTTGGGTAGATAGTTATTTCCAGAGTATTTTTATGTTCATTAATTAATTAATGAATGTGGGCCACTTTAGGCAGTTACGTGGTTTTCATTCTACCGTGACAAAATGAATATGAGCCTGAGATGGCCCACCTGTACAATGGCAAAAGGGGGCCAAAGATTCCAGTAAATATATAGGCCATTTACAGCAATGATTTGACACTTATGGCAAAATCTAATCTGAATCTGAGCCTAATGTGGCCCATGTGGAAAAATAGTAAATTTGGCCCAAATGACAGAGGACAAATGTGGGCCACAGTTGGCAAAAATGTGGCATAGTCATTTAAGGGAAATCTGGGTCTAAACCCAAAGGTCTCAGCTTGCACACTGCTCTGTCTCACCTGGAAAACAAAAACACACGTGAGAATGCTGTTTGTGGACTACAGCTCAGCAATTAACACCATAGTGCCTGCCAAGCTGGTGGTGAAGCTCCAGGCTCTGGGTCTACACAGCTCCCTGTGCAACTGGATCCTGTACTTCCTGTTAAGCAGACGCCAGGTGGTCAGAATGAACAACATAGCATCATCCACACTGATCCTCAACACTGCTGCTTCACAGGGCTGTGTTCTCAGCCCACTCCTGTACTCCCTGTACACACATGCCTGTACAGCCAAACACAGCTCCAACGTCATCGTCAAATTTGCTGATGACACAAGGGTGGTGGGCCTAATCACCAATAATGATGAGACGGCCTGCAGAGAGGAGGTGCACACTCTGACGCAGTGGTGTCCGGAAAACCATCTCTCATTTAACATCAGCAAAACCAAGGAGCTGGTGGTGGATTTCAGGAGAGAGAAGAGAGAACATACCCCCATCACCATCAACGGGAGTCGGCACTTTTTTTTTTTTGGAGTACACATCGCTGAGGATTTGACATGTACTGACCACACAGACGCAGTGCTGAGGAAGGCACAACAATGCCTCTTCTTCCTCAGGCGTCTCAGGAGGTTTGGAATGAGCCTCCACATCCTCCGCTCGTTCTACACCTGCACTGTAGATAGCATCCTGTCAGGCTGTATCACCACCTGGTATGGAAATAGCACCAGCAGCAATCGCAAAGGCCTACATATGATGGTGCGAACTGCTGGGTGCATAGTAGGTTAGCTTCCCTCCCTCCAGGACATCTACACCAGGCGGTGCATGAGGAAAGCCAAGAGAATTATCAGCGACTCAAGCCACCCAAGCCATAGACTTTTCTCTCTGCTACCCTCAGGCAGACGGTTCCGCAGCATCCGGTCACGCACTAGCGGACTGAAAGAAAGTTTCTTCCCTCAGACTTTCAGGTTGAACACTTAACACACCCCACACAGACTCTCCCATACCATACCACTCACTGCACACCATCAATATGCAGCATGCACTGCACTTTAACCAATCCATACTTGAAACAATAAAGCCTACAACTATGTGGACACCTTTATTGTACATATGGCTGTCAGTTTTACATTGTCCAGTATTTTTTTTAGGAGTATGCTGTTGTACTTGCACTGTCTGTATTTTGCACTGTTGTTGTATTTGTACTATCTGTATTTTGCACTGTTGTTGTATTTGTACTATCTGTATTTTGTACTGTCTGGAGCCAGCACCTATGCTGATGATGTGACAATAAAATTGATTTGATTTGAAGTGGCTCTCATGTGTAGGTGCAAATATGGCCCAGTTATCCTAAGACATACTTAGGCCACTTTTGGCTAATATTCGGCACAGTAAGCTTTGGCTAATGTGGCTGTAAGCCTATAGTGGCCTGAGAAGATATGGCAAATGTGGCCCAGTTGCCTTAAAACATATGTGGACCACTTTTGGCAAATAATCGTAGTAATATAGCTAGTTTGTGGCCCAGATCTGGCAAACAAGTTCAGACCACGTTAGAGCTATCATTCCATACAGTATGTGGTCCGGATGTAAGTGCCTATCGGCCAGATCTGGGCCAGAATAAAACAAATTGTGGCCTAGAATAGGGTCAGTTCTGGTTCATTTGGTTAAATTCTGGCTGATATGTGATATTGCTATGGCTTATTTGTGTCCCAGATCTGGCAAACAGGAGTGGACCGCCCAAGCGCCATCATTCCATGCAGTATGTGGGCTGGGTGTAAGTGTCTGCTGTGGGCTGGATTTGAGCTACGGACTCGGCCTCAGTCCTACAACCCAATGGCTCCACGTTGGCTCTCTCCTCCTTCATCTCCTCCGTGGACCGTCAGCCCACCGGCTCCACCAGGCTCCCTCGTCCCCCCAGCTCCGCCTTGGTCAGTTGTCTCCCTGCCTCCACCTCTGGACTCCGCTTCTCCGCCTGCGCCTCATCCCTCCATCCTGTCAGCTTCGTTGAGCTCCTCCTTCCCTCCAGCTACGCCTCGGTCCTCTGTCGCTCTGGTTCCACTGCGGGCATCCAGACCTGTGTTGTCGTTTCGGTCAGGTGAGCCTTTCGTTCCACCTTGGGCCTCCAGGACCTCGATGACACCTTCGACCTATGGCTCTTTGTCTCTTCCGTGGGCTCCAAGTCCAGCTGCAGCGTCTTCCATGGTTGGCCCCCCTGGAGTCGGCGACCACTCCTCCTCCATGGCTCCTTCCTCCATCGACTCCACCCTGGGCCGTCCTCCTGGCTGTGTCCTGGTTCCTCCTTCTGCTTCACCTCCCCTCCTGGCTTCTCCCTCCTGAGACTCCTCCTTGGCCTCCTCCTCTGTTCCACGCCCTCCAACTCATCTCCTTGCTCCTCCCTCCTGTAACATCTCCCTGATCACCTCATCCTTTCCACGCACTCCAGTTTATCTCCTGGTTCCACCTTCACAGACTCTCTTGTGACCACCTCCTCTCACCCCCCCTTTTGTTTAGGCGCAAGGGCGTGGCTTTTAAATGAGGGGGAAGGGGAGGGTGCTGTCACACCCAGTCTCCCGTGTATGTTTATTTTCATCATGTGGCACTCACCATGTGCTCCTTTGTTCTGTCTTCCCGCCATGGCATTATGTTCATCACGTCCATCTGTGTCACCCCTGTATGTAATCAGTTCATCATCTCTTGTGTAAGGAGTCCCTGTAAGCAGTTAGTTCCTTGTCTGGAATTCTCTCTTCATGATGTCTCGTTTGTTGCTTGTTTTCACCCCATGTCCTTCCAGTGTTCTCTCTTGTGAGTATTTGTAATTAGTAAGCATATTTGACAAGCCTGTACCTTCCTCATGTGAACCCGGGGCATTACACACTCATATACAAATATGTAATTTTGAAAATGTACTGGAGATATGTTTAGACCATTAACAGTCATTTTGCTTTTTGTGACTCTGATTGGTGGAATATTTTGGGAACTACCTCCAGTGATACAAGGTTTTGGGATTAAAAAGTATATACATATACAACTCAAAGCACCAAAGTCTATTGTATAAATAAAAATTCTGCATGCTTTCATTATAAAATGTATCTTAATTTATCTCTTTGACTAAAGAAAGAACTTAATTAACATTTTGGATGACAAGGGGTGAATAAATTATCAGGAAAGATTAATTCTGAAAGTAAACTAATCCTTTAAACTTGCATCCTTTTCTCTCATCTTTGATAATTACTGTTTAACGTTTTAGACACTTCTGTATTGGTTCTTTATTCATATTTGTTTGTAATTCATTTAAGCATACATTTTTCCTCTTTAGACTAACAGTAGGAAGTCAGCCGAATTACCATAATTATTTTCTTAAAAACAGCCATGTAACAATTCATACATATTTAACACCAATATTTTTACAGCAAAGTGGCATAACACACAATATCTATACAGTGGTTTCATTATCATAGGTTAAACTCTTATTGTTCCCATTACTTTTATTATGACAAACAAACAGTACTTATGAAACAGTGGGCAAAAGTCCCTAATGAGATTCTCAAGTGGCCGATTTTAGAAGATGAAATATAACATTCAACAACAGTCTCCATCTATCATTATAATTTGTTTTATGATTCATTAGCAGATTTATTTTTTTTTACTCTTTGCCAAAATGGTTGGTCAAAATGACCACAATTGCAAATGGTAAAATGGTGTTGCTGTTCATACACCTTTAACAATTTATAATTCAAAGAGAAGTAACATAAACATCCGAGAAGCATCCAAATAAGCAAAGTTTTAAATGACTAAAACTACTACTACTTCTTAAAGGAACCCTCTACTTTTTAAAAGAAAAAAAAGGTTGATTTATATCCCCCAAAGTTAAACAGTTGTGTTTTACACACTAATTCGTATAAATTCTTATGATCAAATTTGCACAATTTGGTACAATTTGCTTATCACCCAATGATGGTTGGGGTTAGGGGTGGGGTTAGGTGCCACGCCTCCTTTTTAAAATCTTACATTTTCATACGACTCAACTCATAGGAATTCGGACGAATTAGCCACTAAACTGATAAAAAATTTAAAATACTTTTGTTTTCTCATGACATCAGGCTGGTTTTACCAAATTTATCCGATCTCCAGGTCTGGTAGGAGGACTTTTTTACTCTCATTGGTAAGTTATTACTGTTTCGTGTGCAGTGAGCAGCGAAAATAAATAATGGCATAGTGGAAAACCTAAATAATTTTTGTATTTTCAAAATGGCAAAGAGGCAGTCACGCATATTTTCTTTTTTTTTTAAACCATGAGTAAATCTGATAATGAAATAATGAGGTCTGATAATGATCATAAATAATATTGAGAAGATGAAACTGTGCGAATAGATCAGGATAGCGTGAGACAGAAGCAAAGCGATTTCAAGTCAGTCAGAAAACATGACAGAAAAGGTCACTGTGGGCTCTTCTTGAAGAATAGACTGAGTTATTTTTATTTTTATTTTTTTACTTGGGTCATAACAGTGAAGTGTACTGAATAGTGATTGATTGTACAATTTATGTTTGTGGCTACATGGTTTTATTATCCATGACTAACCTATAACGTTATAAGCAAAAATAGTTAAAGACTGTTCAGAAATGTGATGTTTTTTTTTGTGCTATCAGCGTTTAATGGGATCATGTTCTGGGAAAACTGAAATTGTTTGCCAGACATCAGTGACTGTAACTTTTATTTCCTGGTTTTGTTCTGAAAATTATTTATTTACAAATTAAGCACTGCTGTAGTTACATTGAAAAGTTGCTATTTTTGGCTAATAGACATTTCTAGGAACTACACTCTTTTCCAGTGTAATGGTTAAGAAACGACTGCAGACCATGATATTGTGCACCACTTGACAATAGACCCAACCACCAAGCCAAACACTTGCACCACCAGTTTAAATTTGTGTAATATCATTGTTTCTGCTAGAGCCATCATACAGCAGTAAAGTTCCTTGATTATTAGGCCAAAAAAAAAAAAAGTTCCTTCGGCCTTGATAGACAGTAGAACTACTGAAGAGTCAAGCTTTTTTTTTGAGTGAGTGAGATGCTAATGGTCTAATCTGATCCAGTGATTTATGCTAAGCTAAGTTAAAAGTGTTACCCACCAGTTAAGTAATATATATATATTAGGATTTCAATGGAATAATATTAATCTGTCATAATTTTTGCCCTTATTGCAGGAAATGGCAAGTGGGAATAACAAAAACTAATCATATTAAGCGAGCACTGTGTTCTTTTCAGACAAGGGTTTGTCAACATCACAGCAGCGGACTCAAATTTGTTTGGGAGACACAAAAGCCAATTAGAATGTGATAAAAAGCTTCAAATGAAGTGCATAATTACTTCAGCTTTTGAGGAGTGCGTGATGGGCATCTGTGGCATTAAAGGTGTGAAATTGTCCATGATGAGGATAAACCAAGGTCTTTTGTGGTCAGAAAGCTTTAAAGACTCCATCAGAATTGGAGGTGTAGGTTTTTGATGCCTGTTTGTTACGATTATCTGTCTGCTAATGTAAATCTAAAGGTTAATTAACTTTTAGTAGATAACATTTTCATTATGAGTACTTTACATCAAAGGCTGAAGTATTGTTTGATCAAATTAGCAGATATAACTTTTTTATATCTGTTGTACTTTATACAATTTACACTATTGCTCAAAAGGGCAACGTTTTATTTGAAGAGGGTGTTCATTACACTGTCATGACACCTTTATATGAAAGACATTTTATGCATGCTTATATGTAGACCCACACAGAATCTGCGTGTAAATCTGCAGGTTTTTAGCCCATCATTGTGTCTATTTATTCACTAGTGTAAATGTGTGTAAACTTACATTTATTTAGTTTTTAAAATAATTTCAGTCATGTTATTAACAAATATGAAAATGTTGATATGAATTATTAGAATACAGTTTGTAAAGTAATATTTTCTGTCGTTTAGTAGATATATTATATGAGAGGCTTGCTTTGTTGACCAGATAAGTGGATCTAGATGGATTTGCATTGTAATAATAATAATAATAATAATAATAATAATAATTCATTTTATTTGTAAATGGCGCCTTTTTAGACACCCAAGGTCGCCTTACAATAAGCATCAGCAGACATGCTAAAACAAATTAAACATTACTGAAAACAATCATTGACCAAACAAGTTAAAACACAACAGCGAATTTAAAAGAACATAATAAAATTATGATAAAAAAAATTGTTAAGTAAGAGCTTGCTTAAAAAGATGGGTCTTTAGATGGGATTTAAAAGTGTGAAGACTATCACTGCTCCTTAGATCTATTTTTTGTAATTGTATTTAAAAAATCATGAATTGTAAACATTACATAAAAGTTTAAAAAGTATCATTTTTTATTTCATATATTAAGTTTTTGGTTATGATACTCCCAAAATCATTGGGAATCATCATGTCAAAGTTGCTGCAGTCATGACCAATCAAATGGCATGATTACTTATTTATTCATTTATTGCAATAACGACAAAAGATTTACAGTACAAATAAAACAGAATACAATCTCTACAAACTATAGTTCCTTTATAAACAATAAGAGTATTATGAATTAAATTTAAGTAGCCTATATAACAAATGCCTGAGAAATAAGGGGGAAACGAGCGGGCACATAAAAAGGAAATAAATATCCACAAATAGGGTTATTTAGGATAATAAAAGTATTTTAATCCTCTGGGGTCGAAGACAGTGTATACACGTTCTGACCTCTAATGTTGTCAAACCACTGAAATGAGCTTTAGTTACACTTTCAGTTTTGATCGTACAGATAAGATCAATACATCAATCGAATCTGAAAGGGTGTCTACTTTTTGTTGTGTATACTCACAACAACAACAAACGTTTGTGCTTTTGCAAAATAAGGTAAACAAACAGTGTAGGCATTCTCTCATTTCTCTCTCAGCGCGTCAGTAAAATGCGCTGAAAATCTGCGAAAACAAAACACACAGAGATGAGACGTGTATCTCTAGAACGCTTAGGGCCTACTCACACTATGCCATCCGTACCGTGCCCAGGCCCGTTTCCCGTATCGTTTGAGAAGTGTGAGTGCGCTGAATCGGGCTCAAGCATGGTTCACTTGGCCGGCCCTGGCCCGGTTGGAAGAGGTGTACCTGAGCCCGGTTCACTTGGGCTTTGGCGCGGTACGCTTGTGTGTGAGTGCAAAACGCGTCAAAGCCCGAAACTGAAAGCGAGACGTGACTTTTAAGGCACTGTTTCATATGGATTTATGAAACATTCTTACTGTTCAGTGAACGCAAACTGCCGTATTTTATTAAAGACATAAACCCCTCACTGCACGACAGATGCGCGGCTTCAGCAGACCTCCTCATTCCTGCAGCACGAGAGCTTTATGATTGTTCATGAGCGCCAAAAGTGGCAGATCTGTTCGGCGAAATATCTGACTGCGTGTCGCCGCATCTCTAAGGACTGTTTGGCGAAATATTTGACGGCATATCAAACGACTGAAACGATATAACTAAAGAAATCTCCACTGTGCTGCTGAGTGAGAGAGTGCTTCTCACCGAACAGCGCAGCAGCGATGACGTAAGCGTGCCGAAGCCAGTTTGTGGTGTGAGCGCGGGCTGTCGGGGGAGACGGGAGGGGGGACAAGTGTGCCTTGGCCCGGTTCGAGGCAACTGTACCTAGTGTGAGTACGGCCTTAAAGTGTCTACTATTAAATGCAGCTTTGCATGTTAAAAGCAAACATTGCTTGATAAAGTAATCAGTATGAAACCAATGCTATGTCTACTTTCTCAGTCTAATCTCATTAGTTTTAATGTGATTAAGCCCATGCATGAGGCATTGTTATAAAAAGCATCTGCATAAGACGCGTGCAGACAGTGGTCAGAAAAACACGTCTCTAAAATGAAAAGAAACTCAGCAAATATTCAACAAAGATGATGATTTATGACATCCATATAAAGCTTGACATGTCTACTTGCGCAATAACCAATTCAAGTCGAAAACAAATAATCTCTTTTTATGTAATGCTTATAAAAGTACGGACTGATGTTTCCAAATGTGTAAACAAAAGTGGGAAAGGACCAGTGGCTCCAAATTTGCTCCGTAATGCGAGTTATGTTGGTCTGTGTCATGCCAACAAACTATTAGATAAAGATGTAGCCCTTAACTTCACAAAAATGTATAAAAACGCTACAAAAGAGATCCAAGATAAAAAAAAAAATCCTGCATCTGTCAGTCTCCACTGATGTCAAGAAGAAGGCCAGGGGTTACAGTGAAATACAGTACTGCCTTTTTTACTGCACTCCTCCCCATCACAAGATACCTGTCTGCAAGGCTATATTTCTAAGTGTCCTTTGTAAGTTTATTCTTTAAATAGTTTCTGTGAATACCGAATGAGAGGATGATAACTTGTGCCAAAAGCTGCTGTGATGCGCGCGACTGTTTAAAAAAAGCACTTTAATCCAAAAAGATTGAACAAAAGGACCAAAATAAATGAACTACACTTAGTAGAAATTTATCAGAAAGAGCAAGATACATCAACTTCACTTTTAAAATTTCTGCATAAATAGCATGACAGGAAATAAAACATTTTATAATCATGTATTTTTATATTCAATAAAATATTTTTATTTATAATAATTTGTTAAGAAATCTTTATAGGGGTGTCAGGATCAATGATGATAATCATTTTATTACAATTCAGTAAGACTTATTTGAGTTAATATTTAGTTTATTTGCAAATATATATAATTTAAATCATTTAAGAAGCTGAACACGGTAAATAGTCTATATAAAAAGGTCGACTAAACCTGTGCAAATCTAGTCATTATGAACAAAATATTTAACAAAAGATGATTCTGCAGTAAAATATTAGTAGTGTTTTTATAAGCCTGATGTGTACAAGATAGAGAGGGTATAAAAAGTTAATAGTTTGTTTTGATAACTGTTGTCTAATAATAATTTTGGAACACACGTGATTGTTGTCATGAGGTGAACTCGGCCAGTCGTGTAATATCGGTGTCGTCATCGCAATTCCTGCAGTCGCTCTTCAGATGCGGCACCAGCTGAATCAATCGTCTGATCTCGGAGCGCTGTCGCGGTACTTCAATGCCACATGTGAAAGTCATGTGGCGTCTGCGCAGCATCAATCCGGACAAAATTTTTAACCGACATGCACCACTTTAAGATTTTGATCGATCTGCGCAGCGCTGCATGAAGTCGAACGCACCTGTGGACACTCACAAGAAAAATCTGAGATCTGAAAAAGTGTACACAGCGCCCTCTGGTGGATTCACAAAAAAAAAACTGCAAAATAAAATAAATAAATAAAAAGTACCTCCTGGGATGTATTTCATTCTCTCCAGAAATATATACAGGGTTATGTATCAATAATGAACCTATGTTGATCGAATGTGTTATGCAATACAATCTGAACACTTTAAGTACATTGTACTTATTGTTTTTAATATACTGTAAGTAGTAGTTAACGCCACTTAATATCATGCAGTACATTCCATCATTATGCATTTCGGAAAAGCACAGCAATACATTCAGTACTGTCTATTTATGACGTCAAGTCAATCTTGGTGCCTTAAAAAAGTTTCTGCTCCAGCTTAGGATTTGAATAAAAACACATCAACCCAGCAATAGAACTGCAAAAAGTCCTTTTTCTGCTTCAAATGATCATGATTCAATCAATTTACTCACCTCGTCAACTCAAAAAGCAGTTCTCAACCTGTGAAATGGCGAAACCACAATGCAGTTTGTAAAGATGCATAAAAAGCTACAAAATACAATAATTTGCATAGATTTCCAGTTCCAGAAAGGCATTGAGTGATAGAGATAGACACAACGGCTTTAGGACTGATGACCCAATGCTCGCGTAACACACTAGAATCAGGCACGTCCCATCATCCCTCCTTTGCATCACCTGCAGCTTCACCTGCTGGGCCAAAGACCCCTGTCTATTCCCCGTCCATCATACCTTCACACGCACACACACATTCCCTCGGGGCAGCACCACCAACACATTCGGTCAGGGTTCACTGCATCCCTCTGACTGCACCGTCTGTCTGGCCCTGCTGGAGACACACACACACACACTCACACACACACTTATACACTTCAGTGGGCTTCTTTAAAATACATCATGCAGAGAGCTTTGAGCAACATACACTCTCTTATGACCTCAGCCAGCAGGAAGCACAAAACACTCGGGACTGGCCTGAAACTTCTCCATCTCTTTCTTTCACAATCTCTCAATGCATTTCATTTCTGTCTTGCATTTTTACTTTAGAGCTCAAATAATAATGAAAATAAACAACAATGGAGTTGATGGTGGGCAGCATGGTGGCTCAGGGGTTAGCACTGTCACCTCACAGCAAGAAGGTCACTGGTTCAAGTCCCAGCTGGGTCAGTTGGCATTTTTATGTGAGCTTGCGTGTTTTTCCTTGTGTTGGCATGGTATTCCTCTGGGTGCTTCGGTTTCCCCCACAGTCCAAAGACACATGTTATTGGTGAATTGGGTCAAACAAAAATTGGCCCTGTGTAAATGAGTGTGTATGAGTGTTTCCCAGTAAAACATATGCTGGATGTGTTGGTGGTTCATTCCGTTGTGGCAACTCCTGATAAATAAAGGCACTAAGCCAAAGTTATTGTCACCAATACCAATCAGACGTATCCTAAGTCATTATAAATTTCCTAAGTTCATATCATAGCCATCTTCCTTTCGAATAATCCCCCTTTCATCCCTACTCCTGGCACGGGTGGCACGGTGACCCAGTGGATTAGAACTGTTGCCTTACAGCAGGAACGTCACTGGTTCTAGTCCTTACCAAGCCAGTTGACGTTTCTGTGTGAAGTTTACATTTTCTCCCGTGCGTTTCCCCCGGGTTCCCAGTTTCCTCCAACTGTCCCAAAACATGCAACTTAAGTTATTTGACTAATCCAAATCGGCACCATAGACGTGCTCCTAGTAAGTAATTATGAAATGTTATAGTTTGTTGTACCATTGGAGATTCACTTCCGTTATTTGGTACAATTGCAATTACACCAGAATTGAACCAGACCAGAGTAAACGTGAACCGTACCCGATACCACTTCAGTTCAGAAGACACGTTCACACTAGCTAAACATACCGTACCCTGATGTCAAACAAACCTGGATGTGGACCAAAAGTGCTAGTGTGAAAGCACCTTTATAGTCAGTAGAATGACTGTTGGTGAAGCAATGTCACACTTTGTTTACGATTTATACATATCTTGTTTGGCGTGCTGTTCTGGGAGCTCAAGGGATCCTCAGGCCCAGGGCTCCCCTGTTTCGCAGATCAAGGGGATATTGATCTCAGGTCGATTTAAACTCCCCCACTGCTAAGGTGAACTTCGTTAGAGTAAGACATTAAAAAAAATGATTAAAGCTTATTTTATCTATAATACAGCGCATATTTGGATGGTTGGAGGAAACCAGGCAAACCCGGGGAAACCCACGCGGACACGGGGAACACATGCAAACTCTGCACAGAAATACCAGATGGTCTTGCGAGGACCCAACGCTATTGTTATTCTTGCTGTGAGGCAACAGTGCTAGTCACTGGGCCACCGTGCCTCTCATTCTGGATAAAGGTGGAAGAAGGAGAGGAGGGGGGTTTCTTCCAGACGAAGATGGTTGTAGAAAGATAATGAGGATATATAGTGACTTGGGATCCTTTGATTGGAGGATCATGATTAGCTATTGTGGGCCAGCTGGGTCAATAATGAGCACGTGCTCCTCTCGAAATTAGTTTTAATTAAACTTAAAAATTGACATCACAAAAGTTAAAAAGTGGTTTAAGGCTAGCACTTTATTCTTTTAAAACCATTTACACTTTGGTGATATGTGCTTTTTCCACAAGACGTTATACCACAGCGCTTAGTTTTATGATAGTAATATTTCTTTAAAATCATTATTCTAATGTGTGATACTTTCTTATTTCTGTACTGTTTACTACATTTTTTTTCTTTTACTGTATATCACTACTTATTCAAAACGAACTAAATCAATTCCTGAGTTTTTTTGCGAGGGGAAAACTTAATTGTTTTATTTTCAATATACTTAAATTTGTAAAACAATTAAGTTAACAATTCATTTCTGTTGGAACAACATGAATTGTGTGGAACCCAGCATTTTCACAGTGTGCTAATCCATCCTGATCTCACAAGGAAATGTAAAAATGTTATGTTTCGTCAGTTTAGTGGCTAATTCGTACAAATTTGTATAAGTTCAATCATACAAAATGTACGATTTTAAAAAGGAGTCATGGCACTCAACCCCACCCCTAAACCCAACCGTCATAAAGGGGTGAACAAATCGTACTAAACTAATGAGATTGTACAAATTCATACAAATTAGCCACTAAATCAAAAGGTTGCTGTGAGATTGTGTTGGCTATTCCTGAGACACAGTTGTGGCAATGTGATGGGGATGCTGACAAAAGAGGTGCGGATCCAAATGCAGGTTTATTCAACAGAATGGTTAGGCAAGCAACGGTCTACAAGGGGCAAACAGATGTATATGGGCAATCTAGAGTCGTGGTCAATACACAGGCAATTGGTCAGTACAGGCAGGCAGAAGACAACATAAACAAACAAACGAAAAGGTGATAGGGGGGCGGTTTAGGGCGATCAAAAGTGAAAACCTGGTGGTGGGGGAACTGAAAATATGAGGAGCATGGTGATCGAATCTCTGCTTTCCGTCACAGGGAAATGCCCTATACACTTTGTCCCCCTTTTCCCTCAATTGTAAATTATTCTACTGTAAAACAGAATGTGCTTAGATAATACTTTCAAATTTAGCTCAGCTCATTTGCTGTGTGGTAAATTTACATGGTATTGCTACAGTAGCAACAGATTACCACAGGGCACTTTTTGTAACAGATGGAGTGTCTAAATAACTGACAGAATAATTGTTTCAAAACTGAATTTACAGCAGTTTTCAGCTCTATAGTCTCCATCAGTAAAGAGCCATCCACCCACATCTGGCAGTTGGACTTGTCATGCACATACAAAAAAAAAAAAAAATCTGAAACTTAAAAGACAGCTAGAAGATCAAACTCTTCATGGGATCTTCCACTCCCTGTGGGGAAACTGAAGCCTCAGTGGGGGGAAAAGGAAGAGATGTTTCAGAGGTAGGACTCAAGATTCAAACCTCTCATCGGTGACACATCTTCTTATGCTGTCTGATATTACCACAGCAGATGTCTAAATCACTAACCCAGTGCATTCAGTATTTTTTCATATCTCACTTAAAGAGTCAAACCTGTGTCAGATTTGTGAAGCACAACCTTTTTTTTTTTTTTTTTTTTTGACACTGCATCCCTTGAGACTTGTGTTAAGTGATATCTCCTCCGAAAAGAAAAAATCTTTATTTATTTACTAACCCTTAACTTGTGCTGAGTCTGTTTGACTTACTTTCTTCAGTTCAACACAACACAAAAGTAGATATTTTGAAGAAAGCTAAAAACCTGTACCAGTTCCATGGATGGAAAAACAAATACAGTCCTATGGAAAAGTAGCTTTTAGCGCTAGTTCTAGCAGGACGATGTGATGTCACATCAGTCATCATGATCAGTTCTAACCAATAGCCACGAGACACAGGGAATCTTTAAGCAGTTCATTCATTTAATTGCAGAGAGTGACACAGGCGTTCATCCACCATCTTCCTCATCACCACCAGATTGACTCTGTCCAGGGGAAAGCTCTGCCACTGCTTTTGCCCTCAGCAATCATAGCTGGATCTGCAAGATTCCAATTCAAGCTACAGATGGGCTACAGATTCCTGCATTTGTGTTCAACTGAAGAAAGAAAGAAAGTCAAACAGGTTTAGAAAAAAGTAAACGGTGAGTAAATGATGACGAAATTTGTATTTCCTACTATGTAAGTCAATGGTTACACTTTCAGCTTTCTTCAAAATATCTGTTTTTGTGTTTAACAGAATAATAAAACTAACTAAAATTTGGAACGACTTGAGGAAGAGTAGGAAAACAAATACTATGGAAGTCAATAGTTACAGGTTTGTAGCTTTCATCAAAATGTCTTTTGTGTTTAACCGAAGAAAGTAAAAAGTTTCAGAACAAGTAAACGGTGAGAAAGTGTTGACAGAGTTTGTTTTACCAACTATGGAAGTCAATGGTTACATGTTTAGCTCTTTCAAAATAATTTGTTATGTGTTCAGCAGAAGAAAAAAAAACTAAAGGTTTGGAAATGAGACAAATGAGTGAAATGAGAGTAGAAAAACAAATACTATGGAAGTCATTGGTTGTAGGTTGTCAGCTTTCTTCAAAATGCCTTCTTTTGTGTTCAAATGAAGAAAAAAAAAGTCAAACAGGTTAACCACAGGTAAAGCATGAGTAGATGATCACAGAATTGGTTTTCCTATGGATGTTAATGGTTATGTGTGTTCAGCTTTCTTCAATATATACATACATACATATATATATATATATATATATATATATATATATATATATATATATATATATATATATATATATATATATATTTATTGTGTTAAACTGTAGAAAGAAAGTCAAACAGATTAAAAGTAAATGGTGAGTAAATAATGACAGAATTTCCTACCATTACGTGTTTAAGTTATTAAGATATTAATGGATGAAATGTAATAATCAGCGAGTCTAATGATGCTGGAACAGGAAGAAGACACAATCACTTGTTAAGTGAAACAAAAAGTAAGTATTTATTTAACAGAGAATGTCAAGCAATGAATATAGAAAATGTAATTTAAATGTAATTTTAAAAAATCGAATTGAACAAAGAAAACAGTAGTGTTGCCAAAACGAAGAAGTCATCTAACTAAATCCCAACCCACTAAACTAACTAACCAAAGAAAAATGCAGACACAAAACCATAATCTTCAGTGCGTAGCTTAACTAAACTTCATAACTTACAAATAATGATACTTTGCTGCTCATATTACTAGAATTCTTGTAAAGTACACACTGTTAGCCATTAGCAAAACAAGAGCTATTAATCCAATTGTCATAAAGATTATTCAACTTCTCAATAGTTACTAAATTGAGCTGCTAAAGCTTATCTAATAAATCAATCACTTAATCGCGAAAAAAACAAACAAACTAGAATACAGCAATAGCAGCCAAATCAAGCAAACAAACACAAGTAAACATGCCGGCCGACAAAAGTGATGAGACTGGCGGTGAGCTAAGCGCTCCTGAAGAACAGTACAAACTCACGGCTTTTATTCTGTGCAGACCAGCTCCTGATTGACGCGCCGATTGAGTCACGATGGTGAATGGCAGCCCCTTCAACCCTAGGTTGCACACCTAAAACAGGACAGGATACACAGTGAAAGGTAGAGAAGAGAACGAAAAACAGAAAACAAACAACAAACTACAAAACACCACAAAACATACAAGAAACGTAACACCTACTATGGACGTCAATGGTTACACATTTTAGCTTTCTTCAAAGTGAGGTTTCACAAACTAATTTCGAGAGGAGCACGTGATATGATCGCAGCTGGTCACTCATCTGTAATCATTAGTAAGCCCATCAGATCATTCCAAACTCTCTATAAACAGCCCGACTAACGTTGTTCCCTCATCTTCATTTTTTGAAGAATCCCCCCATCCACCCCATCTCCTCCTTTACCAGAAAGAGCTCTCAAGAACTTCCTGATCTCGTACCCCCTCACATGCTCAGAGCTCAGGGTCATCTCTCGGGACAGCATGCCAAACCTGCAATTTTACTATTTGTCCTTTGTGTTCAACAGAATAAAGAAACTAAAATGTTTGGAACCAGGGAAAATAGGAAAAACAACTTTGAAAGTCAATGGTTACAGGTTTGTAGCTTTCTTCAAATGAGGAAACAATGTCAAACGGGTTAAGAAGTAACTGGTGAGTAAAGGATGACAGACTTGTTTTTCCTACTATGGAAGTCAATGGTTACACATTTTCAGCTTTCTTCAAATATCGTTGTTTTGTGTTCAACAGAATAAAGAAATAAAAAAAAAAAGTTTGGAACTACTAGAGGGAGAATAGGAAAAACAAATACAATGAAAGTCAATGGTTACAGATTTTCGGATTTCTTCAAAATGCCTTTTATTTGTGTTCAACTGAAGAGAAAAAATCAAACAGGTTAAGCACAAGTAAAACATGAGTAAATTATGGCATAAATGGTTTTCCTATGATGGAAGTCAATGTTTACATTTGTTCAGCTTTCTTCAAAATATCTTATTTTGTGTTCAACAAAATAAAGAAACTAATAAAAGTTTGGAACCACTTGAGGGAGTTGATGACAGAATTAATTTTTCCTATTATGGAAGTCTATGGTACAGCGTTTTCAGTTTTCTTCAAAACGTTTTCTGATGTGTACAACCAAAGAAAAAGAGTCAAACAGGTTCAGAACAAATAAATGGAGAGTAAATGATGACAGAATTCTTATTTAATACGATGAAAGTCACAAATTACATGTTTCAGCTTTCTTCAAAATATTTTCTTTTGTGTTAAACTGAAGAAAGAAAGTCAAACACGTTCAGAACAAGTAAATGGTGAGGAAATGATGACACAATTTGTATCTCCTATAGAAGTCAGTGGTTACACGTGTTCTCCTTTCTTCAAAATACCTTCTTTTTTGTTTTACTGTAGAAAGAAAGTCAAACAGGTTCAGAACAAGTAAACCGCGAGTAAATGATGACAGAATTTGTTTTTCCTATAATGGACAATGGTTACACATTTTTAGCTTTCTTCAAAATGTTTTCTATTGCGTTTAACCAAAGAAAAAGAGTCAAACAGGTTTAAAACTATTAAATGGTGAGTAAATAATGATAAATTCATATTCCCTACTAGAGCTGCACAATTCTGGCTAAAATAAGAATCACTTTTTTTTTTTTTTTTTTTTGCCTAAAATAAAGATAACGATTTTCTCACAATTTTATAGATGTAAAATAATGAGTGAATGAGTGCAGAGTGCATGGGCCATTAATATTGTTATTCTCAAACATGTGGTTAAACAGCAATAGGCTTTGTGTAGCTGTACTGTTGGTTAAAATGCTAAACGCTTTCGGTTTAATTTTCACTGCTAAGAGTGGTTCACTTCCCGCATGGCTTGATCACTCTGTGCCACAAACTGAAAGTTATTTACAACTTTACGACCTGTTATTTACAACCTATGCAGGTTCTGTTCACGAAAGTAGACTTTATTCAGAGGCGCGCACGCCCGCCGCCTCTGTAGAGACAGCTGACGGTCAGCTCACGTCATGTGTGATTTTGCGGTTGCAAATACATTACATGAAGACAGATATTTAATTTTTGGTTGTGAATTATCTTATAAATACAGCATATGACACTTTAAACACCATTTGGAGGTGTCCACGTTACTGAACAACGAATGTGAAACAATGTGAAGACCTGTGCGGCCACCTTTGCTTCTCTCCTGAACTTGAAAATATGATTGACAGAATCGTAGAAATGATGGATTAAGATCGTCTAGGGGGTCGAATCGAGATTGAGATCTTTTTACAATTAATTGTGCATGCAGCTCTATTTCTTACTATGTAAGTCAATGGTTACACATCTTTAGCTTTCTTGTGTTCAACCGAAGAAAGAAAGTCAAACAGGTACAGAACAAGTAAATGGTGAGTAAATGATGACAGAATTTGTATTTCCACTATGGAAGTCAATGGCTGCACACACATGTTCTGCTTTCTTTAAATTATCTTCTTTTGTGTTAAACAGAATTTAAAAAAAAAAAAAAAAAAAAAAAGGTTTGGAACCACTTGAGGGAAAGTAGGAAAAACAAATATTATGGAAGTCAATGGTTACAGATTTCAGCTTTCTTTAAAATGTCTTCTTTTGTGTTCAACTGTAGAAAGAAAGTCAAACAGGGTCAAAACAAGTAAATAGTGAGTAAATTATCATACAATTCGTATTTCCTACTATGGAAGTCTATGGTTACACGTTTTGGCTTTCTTCAAAATGTCTTCTTTTATGTTCAACAGAAGAAAGAAAGTCAAGCAGATTCAGAACAAGTAAATGGTGAGCAAATGTTGACTGAATTAGTTTTTCCTACTATGGAAGTCAATGGTTACACGTGTTTAGCTTTTTCAAAACATCTTCTCTTGCATTTAACAGAATAAAGAAGCTAATAATGGTTTGGAACCACTTGAGGGAGAGTAAATAGTGAGTGAACTATCCACTTAACTTCCACCACAGCCAACAGGATTATTTCAGGTAAAAGAGCGGTGGAGCTATTCACCCAAAACTAAAGCTTTGCTCGACGTGGCGTTTAACATCTTCACAAATAAGTCTTGTGTGTGAGCCCTCAGGATAAAGGGCACTTTGTGGAACAATGGGGAGGAAAACCCTTTTCTAGAGATTACAGGTGGGCAATACATTCCTTGAACAATGGCAGGACACATTTTCTAAATGACCTTACAGGAGATACATTTAACTATTATGCGAAAGCGAGAGACAGATGAGAAAAGGCAAGCGTGCGGCTAAATTGCTTGAGACTGAAAGGGAAAGTGAGTTAAAGTCATTCTCTCATGTAGAGCAAAGCGGTATTGATCCAGTTGCCACATGAAGATTTATGGCACTGAAACCTTCCTGTAAAGTCAGTAATCATGCTACATGTATGAACTGGCCTTAACCCACATCCATTAAGGTTATTTCCTCTGTACATGACACTTACATTGTAAATTGGAGTTAGTCCTCTGCCAGTGGCAACGTGTTACAGAAAAGTGGTGTGTTTGCGTGAATTAAACTTTCATATTAAACATCTAGCTATTCATCAAGCCTCTCTTTTATGCGTAATGCTGTTATAAATTTCATTTCTACCTACGGTATACAAATTCAAGAGGAGGATCAGTCGAATTACTGTTGATTTGCATAAATTCTACTCAGCTATGATGCATCACCAGCGTTGCCTCATGTCGCATGACGAATGACTCTTTTTCAGCGAAAGCTCATTTAAAAAACAAATGACAATCTGGTAGCAGATATGAATATAAACCATGAGAAGTGTGTAAAAGCAAAAACTTTGGTAATTGGTCACTTTAAAAGACATTAGATAGGCTTTGGCCAGAATAAGCTGCAATATGGGCCTTTAGATATAGTGTAATGCATGTATGAATAGTCAAAATTATGCATTTGACAGATTCCACATCATGTCTGTTAATGCGATGAGACATCATATGTATATTCCCAATTTAAAGGCTCTTTATTATGTTACGAAGGGTGCACTACCTGACAAAAGTCTTGCCGCCTATCTAAGTTTTAGGACCAACAAATAATAACTTGACTTCTAGTTGATCATTTGGCATCAGAAGTGGCTTATATGAAAGGCAAAGGCCTCTAGATTACGCTTATTTTACCTAAATAAAATATAATCATGCCTTGATTTTTAATTATTTAATTAGGACAGTAAGGTCTGATTTTGCTGAGACAAAAGTCTTGTCACTTAATAGAAATATTGTACAATATAGAATATAAAGCCATGGTGCAGCGGAAAAATACGTAATATTGAGCATGATTCGCATGAGCTTGGAGGACTGCATACATACAACTCTGCAATGACTCAAATAACTTACTAACATAGTCATCTGGAATGGCAAAGAAAGCGTTCTTGCAGGACTCCCAAAGTTCATCAAGATTCTTTGCATTCATCTTTAATTCCTCCTCCTTCATCTTACCCCAGACATGCTCGATAATGTTCATGTCTGGTGACTGGGCTGGCCAATCCTGCAGCAACTTGACCTTATTTGTTTCAGGAACTTTAATGTGAAGGCTGAAGTGAGAAGGAGAGCTATCCTGCTGAACAATTAACCCTCAACCAATGTCGTAATACCTCAGGCTGTTGGTGTTGCCATCCACTCTGCAGATCCCCTACTAAATATAACCCCAAACCATGATTTTTCCTTCACCAAATTTGACTGATTTCTGTAAGAATATTGGGTTCATGTGGGTTCCAATGCGTCTTCTGCAGTATTTGTGATGGTTGGGATGCAGTTCAACAGATGATTGATTGGAAAAAATTTACCTTCTGCCACTTTTCCAAATGATCAACTAGAAGTCAAGTCAAGTAATTATTTTTTGCTCTTAAAACTGGGAATTCACGACAAGACTTTTGTCAGATAGTGTATTTTACAGTATCTGGGGTGGGGTGGGGGGGGGGGGGGGGTGGGGGGGGTTAAGGGGGGCTTGGGTTTTTGGACTTTAAATGAAATAAGCTGCTCCAGAACCTAAATCATGTCAATAATTAAATTCATCTAAGTGAGTAATCCACAAACGAAGAACAGGCACTTGTTTTTCTACATATTTTTTGTCATCAAGTACTCATACAATACACACCGCACTTTAATTTGATGGTCCGTTTGTTGCATCTACATGCCAACTAGTTCTCATTAGACTCTAAGTTGACTCTTAAGCCCCTTTCACACATACAGACCTTTCCTGTAGGGTTGTATGTGTGAACAGGTCCTTTTTGAAAATACCGGTAAATTCGTTCTGGCTATTTTCCGGAAAGAGAAGTTGTAACAAGATTAAGAAGGAAGATTACCGTAATAAGCGCATGCACGTCTAGAACGTGCTGACGTGAGACGTCTGTTTTAGCCAATCACAACAGTCAGGCGCATTTACGTCTGCGCGGTTTGTGAGAATAAAAGCCTTTGAATATTTTTCCAGACACATTTAGCTGCTAGAAGTTAGTCAGATCACGTTTATATGTTCTTCTTAATGCCAACTGTGTAAATAATCATCGATGAGATGCTTATGATAAGCCGTTGTTTGTTTACCTTCAAGCTTTGCGTGTGCCTGTAAAGCAGCCTGTGAGCGCATGCACACGCACATATTATGAACATCTCGACATGCGAAAGTGATCCTGCGAAAGTTGTTCACAATATTGATCATCCACAGAGTTTGTGATTTAGTCAAATGTTTACAAATACAAGCGCAGCCGTTTAAAGCTCATTTGTGATTAATGATGTCAGAATGTACCGGTATTTTGGAATGGATGTGTGAATGCTCTTTTCCGGAAAATTGCCGTAACGTTCTTGCCTGTGTGAACAGCGCTTTTTTGAACATACCGGTAAAGTCGTTCCGGAAATTTTCCAGATATTTACCGGTATCACTGTGTGTAAGGGGCTTTAGGTTTGGGTTAGGGTTGAGGTTAGGGTTAGTGCAAGTCGACATGTACTTGCAAAGTTTCTTATAGTCAGTAAATGTCTGATAAAGGAGCAGTATCCACAATCTACTAATACTCAAATGGACCATCAAAATAAAATGTTACCCAAACCTATACTAAGCACTTGCACAAAATTCACACTGTCACTATTTTCACAATATCATATGTTGTGGTTGACAGGAAGATGATAGCGGTATTGTTTTCACTTGCGCTTTGAAACTAATTCTCCCAATGCTTGCAAAATGATTGCTTGGAAAATGAGATCCATGATGTTAAAGATGCCAATTGAAATAGCCAGCAGGATAGTAGTCTAAGTTTTGTAACAGAGACATCCTTTGCGTTCCTTGCTTGGCCTGACATACAGCGTATTGCTAACTTATAAGGGGAGACATTATAGCGAAGATCATTAGGACACAGCAAACTGTTGTTAGGTCTCCCTCGCAGCATTTGCAATGTAGTCTTTAGGGATTTGGGAGAGAGATCAGGCGAGGCTGGTGTGTCTGGATGCTGGTTTCATTCTTCATGTGTCCGCATGTAATGGTACTGTAATAGAGCCGAGTCCCCGCGGGAGCTCCCGAAAGAGTGGAGCTGGAAGTTGGCCTAATCAGCTGGCATGGAGCGCAGCTATCACCCCCGGTTACATTGCTTCTACAGTGCCATCAAATCTTTCGCAATTTGTACATAGTGGCAGAAAGGAACCAATTTGTGTGGCTCTAACTATTGTTCTCAAACACACACTCTTCTCTCTTGCTTGCATTCACAGCAGATACCTCCAAAGATTATTTCAAATGCATCTTCCATTTCTGTCTGTTATGTTAAGTTCAGGGCGATGCTTCACTGGACTTTTCTCTTGTCATTTTCACTGTGCTAACATTGATCATGCTGATGGCACAGTTATATTAAAGGATAAAGATACTGCACTTAACCCCATTAGGCCACACACTCAATCAACCGAGTGTCAGAAGTCCCTTTTAAAAAATATAGCATTGTTTTTTTTTTTTGAAAAACCAAGGTGATTGGTGATTTGTGAGGTTTCTAAAAAGTCAAACTCACTTTATCTGGCTTAATCAAGACTAAAGGTGACCCCAAGGTCTAACACCTTGAAAGAAATCTGTTGCTTGGCAACTGCAAACAGCCTGTGGTACAGAGTAATGAACTATAATATTCTGAAGAACAAGAGACACAGAATGGCCTATAAACACTACATTATTGTGTACACCTGTTCAACTTCTTGTTAACACAAATATTTACTCAGCCAATCACATGGCAGCAACTCAGTGCATTAAGGAATGTGGAGTCCCGAGAATCAGAGCAGGGAGAAAAGGTGATGTTGATGTCTGAGTACTTCAAAAACTGTTAATCTGCTGACCTGAGAATGGTCTGAAGAGGCAAAAAAGCTAAAAATGATGTGTCTATGCTAAAGGTCAGAGGAGAATGGTCAGACAGAAAGTTCAAGGTGATAGAAAGACAGTTATTAAAGTAGAAATACCACTTGTTTCCAGAGTAGAAATACCACTTGTTTCTACCAAGTGGTACCACATATAAACACAGCCCATGTGAATGTATAGGTATAACACACTCGCACATAATAGACATCGCACTAATGATGTCCTGATCAGGTTTTTTTGCCTTCGAGTCCAAGTCACTTGGTTTTGAGTATCTACTGATTCTGAAACCCGATCCGTTACTTCTATAAAACATAAGAAATAATTTTAAAAAATAGCGTTTCTGTGAAGTAGCTTGAACAATAAAGTAATAAATAACATGAATTCTTCACTTTTGGACTTTAGTGCAACAGCATTTTAAATACCAAGTTTACATATCTCACACTTTGCTATATAAATATTAATGGTGGGCCGTTATCAGCGTAACGTGCTACATTAACGCGAGACTCTTATCGTGCGATAAAATAAATATCACCGTTAAACTATTCTCAAAGTTGGGTTGGGAGCTGGGTCTATTCTATGCAAGCTATGATGACTTTCACCTTGATAGTTTAGCTTAGATGTATACCTGACCGGTGACCCGTCTGTCAAAAAAGTGATCCGTTTATTAAAATTATCCATTCAATAGAATAGCTTTAAATGAGCCATTTTAATCTAGATTAATCTAGATTATAAAAATTTGTCTATGCCCAACTATAATTTATATACATACATACATAAATTTACATATACACACTTTCGAGCTTTCATCAGGAGGTTACGTCCGATTTCGATCGAGTCTGAAGCCGCAAGATCGGAACTAGATATCCCTAATTCACAAATATAAGGTTTGTGTTCTTTAATTTATCAAAAAATCTCACAGTGTAAGGTAACAGTATTCTGTTGATCACCCATTACATTTTTTTCTCCAAATGGGAACATCTTGGGGTTTTGTTTACAAGTGAGGGAAGGATGGAATGTGAGATTGACAAGTAGATCACGGCAGCAGTAATGCGGTCAAAGTACCAGTCTGTTGTGGTAAGGAAGGAACTGAGCAGAAAGGTGAAGGGTCATGATTGAAAGGACAAGATCTCAGATACAAGCAGCTGAAACGACTTTCCTTTGCTGGGTGGCAGGGCACACTCTTATAGATAGGGAGAGGGGCTCAAAGTAGAGCCGCTGCTCCTCCACATCAAGAGAAGTCAAGGGGTGGCTCGGGCATCTGTTTCGGGATATCTTCTAGATGCCTACCTAGGGAGGTATTTCAGGCATGTCCCACCTGGAGGAGAACTAAGGGAATACTCAGGACATGCTTAAGGGGTATGTCTCTCGGCTGGCCAGGGAACCCCTCGGATCCCCCCAGAGGAGCTGGAGGAAGTGTCTGTGGAAAGAGAATTCTGCCCCAGAAAGGCAGATTAAAATTAATGAAGGAATGAACGTGAACATTGTGAAATGAGAAGCCTTTCACGTAAGTTTGCATTTCCCGTATGACCAATTTACATGTATATGAGTAAAAAGTCAATGCATCAAAAATGCAGAATTGCCTGCCCATTAAGGCAATTCTGAAGGCACTGTATAAGATGGAACAAGCAAGACACTAGCATTGTGTACCTACTAAAGTTACTGGTGAGTACACAAAATTTGAAAGCAAGATGGGAGTGAGAGAGTTTAATAGGTATACCTAAGGTAAAAGAGAAGCTGACTAAATATTTGAGGTCAGTCTGGGTTAAGCGATTATGAATTTATTTTTACACAAGATCCTGAATGCATTGATGCAAATAGATGATTAAAACCAACTTCAACAATGTCACACCTGCCAATTTCCTATGCACTCTTATCTTTCAGCATTTTCCAGATGCCCGCCACTTTTAAGCTATTTACTTCTCAAGTCTTTAGGCTTCAGATATGTAGGACTCTGTTAAAATGAAGCATTGCCAAATGTGTTGGTGGATATAGTAAAGCCCCTGAAAATGTATATGTCATGTTTAGATGCTAGAGTGGTGTTAGTTGGATTGTAATGAGTACAGCTGGTCATATGGAACTGACCCTGAAGGGATGACAGGGAAATATGCAAAGCTGCCCCATCGCACGAGTGAAGAGGGCTCCTCCTGACACTAATCTTTCAGTTTTCCATACAAAATAAACCATGGCCTCTTTCCTGCAGTTCAGGATTTTACAGTTTGGCAGTCTAATCTGACCCCTGCTTAAAACACGCTGATCCAGCTGCCTGTGCATTTAACCGCACATCAGAAACCATGGCAAGAATACCAATCACTAAGATGATTTTTAGCAGATGCAAAATTCTGTTTACCTCAAGTTCATATAGGTTTCTGAGTAGAGTAACTACAGGTGTAGCACTAAAAGAGTCCTATTATTGCTTTTACTTTAAATTTCAAACTGGAAGCCTAATGTCCTGCAGAGTTTAGCTCCAAATTGTCTCAACACACACCAGTCTGGACATTTGCAGTATGGATATTTCTCAAAACACATTAATCTTAATCAATCTTACATCTTTACATTATCATGCTGCATCATCAACAACAACCAAAATTCAATTACAATACTTAAGAACACAAGTGTAGGGGAAGCAGGAAAGAACCTTGATGTGTGACACAGGATTCCAAGAAATGCAGACTTGAGCGCAACACTCACTTGAATTCCCACAAGTCATTGAGGCAAAACAATGGAGAAGGGAAACACTTCTCTATTTATCATTATTTTCATTTCAGTTATGCATATTTATGCACTGAAAATGGAAAAAACTACAACAATATAAAACCATGGTTATCATTTTAGGAATGTTGTAATGTCTAATTTACTTTCCGTTAAAATATGTGACCAGCTGACAATGTAACTCAGTGGTTAGCACTGTAGCCTCACAACAAGAAAGTTGCTAATTCAAGTCCTAATGGGTCAGTTGGCATTTCTGTGTTTGCATGTTTGACCTGTGTTCACATGGGTTTCCTCCGGGTGTTTAATTAGTGTGTTTAATTAGTAATCAAGTGTGTTTGATAAGTAGGTGATAGTGGCTTACTTCGAAGTAGTACAACAACAGACAAAAATAGAAATGTACCTATAAAGACTAAACAGCCACATAGGAAATTCAGAGAGGAACTTCTTAGTAGCACTAATATGCTCACTAGCACTAATATGGGGGGCGGGGTGGGGTTGGGGTGCAGCCCCTTATACATTTAGTATAAACCCAATGGAAGGAAACCCTCCAACTTTGACTAATGGTAATTTATTTTAATGGATGTCATTGGAATAGATACACAATGACTTGTCATTTAGAAATCAACAGCATATGGACTACTCTTCAACATATCTCCCTTTCAACATTATTGTGGATTGATGGAGTTTTATTGTTTACAGAGAGGATGAGGAAATACTTATAATATTAGGGTAGTCACAGATAATTTGGTGACAAATAAGCTATGGCATATGGTACTTATTTATTATAAACTTATTAATTTCCCTGGCCTTCATCAAACAGTGACTAACTGCTGCACAACAATGTCAGAAAGTCGAAGGCTGTAATGTGTTGAAAGGCAGAGGTGATCCAAGCTAATTGTTACACTCTATCCGATGCTAGAGCCACAAACCCTCTTCATATGTGACCTAAACATGGTCAAGACAAACAAGAGTTTTAGGGTGTGAAAGAAATTTGATTTTGAATGTGGCATGGTTATTTTGCCAGTGGTCTGGTCTAAGTATTTTAGAAACTGCTGATCTACTGGGTTTGTACATGAGAGTAGAGCAAGTATGCCACACCTGTACGCCACATTTACTATGTCATTATGCCTTCATTGACAATTTCATGTGAATGTTTACTTTCACTGTCTCGTTTTGGAAAACTCCTGAGATAAACAAGTTATATGTCTGCACTGTAAAAAGTGTGTATGTACTGTAAAATGCTGTGCTTCTCTCGTTTATTTAGCCAATAATTTTTGTGACTTTAAAATAAATTCTGGGTTCTTTCACATATCCTTTGCTCTTGTGGTATTGTATTTCAGCTTTGATGGTTGATGATGTTGAACACAAGGACGTAATATCATTTAGGAATGAATATGGAAAACCAGCCAATATGTTAGAGTTTTAGTATTGTTTGGGTGCCAGTCATCCATAAGGGGCTGACACTTTGTTGTTTTTGTATTTTATTATCAGTATTAATTATTTTAAGCATCCACTAGTTCCTGCCTACTTCTTCCTATTATCAGCTTGAGTTTTGAGTTTTTTAAGTTCACCACTTTCCACTGAAGGCCAAGACCTGCTGCCATTCAGAGAGTAAAGGGATGAGTCTCACTGCTAGGAACCTGTGAGCTGGAGGAGCCATTGACTGACATCCAAAATAAATACAAGGAGTTTCCTGAGCACAGTGCACAGTGCTGCTGCTGCCAGGCACCGCAAGTGAGTGTCTCTGCTGGTTGAGGACCAAGTGGCAGTGTGTTTGTGGAATCAGACCCATCCCTGGTCATTCAGCCCATCCCTAGGTCTCACTACCACCAACAAGCCATCCCCCTTTAAACTTGGTTACACAAGGGTTTACAGAGATTGGTCCAAAAAGGGAAACTATCCAGTGAATGGGATTTCTGTGGGTGAAAATGGCTTGTTGCTGCATAATAATAATAATGGCCTGAATGGTTTAAATTGAAACAACAACAACAGAAACCCAAATAACCACATCTTACAGCCAAGGTCTCCAGAAGGGCATCTTTGAATGCAAAGCACAATGAACCCCGAAGAAGTTCACCATTAACACTCACCAAATTTGGATGAGAGAAGATTAGAAAAGGGTTAGCTGGTCTGAGTTTTCATGTGTCCATTGGATGGTAGGGTCACAATTTAAAACTTTCCTGTTGATTGAGCATGGAAAAGTCCTGCCAAATAACAGAGTAGAAAGTCCACCCCTAAAGGAGTTATTTGCAACAACAGGCAGTACTGTTTCTGAGCTTACTCAACCCTTGATTCTTTTCCTTTATTTCTTCCAAATTGTATGCATTACAATATCCCAAACATAATAAATTCCTGCTCAGGGCATATGGAAAAGGGAGTGGATGCTGGTTAAGTTGTGTTACGCTGTTTCAAAGTTCTAATCTACGGTTACATATGCAGTTTCTTCCCTGTTTGCATTCACAGACATAGCCATCAATTTCTAAACATTAAATTATCACAACTGGCGAAGCAGTGGCGCAGTAGGTAGTGCTGTCACCTCACAGCAAGAAGGTCGCTGGGTTGCTGGTTCGATCCTCGGCTCAGTTGGCGTTTCTGTGTGAAGTTTGCATGTTCTCCTTGCATTCGCAGTGGTTTCCTCCGCGTGCTCCGGTTTCCCCCACAGTCCAAAGACATGCAGTACAGGTGAATTGGGTAGGCTAAATTGTCCGTAGTATATGACTGTGTGTGTGTCAATGTGTGTGTGGATGTTTCCCAGAGATGGGTTGCGGCTGGAAGGGCATCCTCTGCGTAAAAACTTGCTGGATAAGCTGGTGGTTCATTCTGCTGTGGTGACCCCGGATTAATAAAAGGACTAAGCCGACAAGAAAATGAATGAATGAATTAATGAATGAATATTACAACTAATTGTTTAATAAAAAACAAATAATTAAATAATAATTGTATGACATTGCTAAATTCTATGATGGCGTCAATAACATGGTTCCCACTGTTGCCTAAGAAGGTTGCTAGTTTGTGTCCGGGCTGGGTCAGGCAGCATTTCTGCATGGACTTTGCATGTTCTCCCTGTGTTTGCATAGGTTTCCTCTGGATGCATGGGTTTTACTTACACTCCAAAGACATGCAGTATAGGTGAACTGGATGAACTAAATTAGATGTACAGATGTGTACTGTATGTGTAAAGAGTGTTGGGTTGCAACAGAGGTGATGAGTTTCAGATGCAGCTTTATTTAGGCAAAGGGATGGTCAGATAGTCAGGGTCAACAGGAGCTAAAGGTACAACATGGGTAATCCAATAGAGTAATCCAGAAACACAGGTGAATGGTGAGGGCAGGCAGCAAAACAACATAAAAGTAAAATTAAGAAGGGTCTACAAAACGATAGGCAAGACAAGGAAGATGCTAGCAAATGCTCACTTAAAGTAACCAAGACTCAGCAACAATGTGTGTGTGTGTGCTTTTTATAGTCCATCTGACAAAATCTGGCAGCTTCAGCTGTTTGTGTTTGCAATCAGGGAGAATCTGGACCAGGTGTGTGAGGGAAGTGCATGATGGGGTCTGTAGTTTATTAAAGTGGCAGATTTATAGTTCTCCAGTGATCTGCAAATGCTAGATCGCTGGTAATCATGACGGTATGAGTGTGTGAATGAGAATGTATGGGTATTTCCCAGAACTGGGGGGTTTATGAGTTACCCTTAGTGCTGGGTTTCAGCTGGAAGGCCATCCGCTGCATAAAACTTATGCCGAGAAGTTATCAGTTCATTCCACTTTGGTGACCCCCAATGGGTCAGGAACCAAGCCGAAGGAAGGTGAATAAGTGATTGAATGTTCTGATAATTGGTTTGAGGCTCAGATGCGCCAGGATGTGTGGAGTTTGCATAAGTACACTTCCTTTCAGGCCTGAGTTAGAAAGGCATCTACCAGTAAAACATCTGTTGGAGAAACTGTTGGTTTATTCTGCTGTGGTCACCCAAATAAAAAGGAAATAAGCCAAAGGAAAGTGCATTATTGATTAAGTTTAATGCTTGTGTGACATGCCATCTGACAAATATGCCCATTTACTCAACTAAAACAACTTTTCTGAGTTTAAATTGATAAGACTGAAACATCACAAACAAATTATGTACAAAAAAAGCAAGGCTGCAAAAAACAAACAAACAGAATAGTCTAGTTTACATGTACTTAACTGCAAAAATCTTTGCAAACGCACAAATTGATATGCACACAAATGCACTGAATCGCACCCCCTCCATCTGAATCATCTGCTCAGCCTCCTCTGATTTTAGAGAGAGCTTTTAGATTGTCTCAGAGGGAATGACACGCTTCCTCAGCCAACTTGATATTAAAAGCTCAACCATCCCTGCAGGCATGTATCCAGAGAGAAACCCCACTGTGGCAGAGCTGTTTGCTATCCCTGGCATGTGCTTCCCTCATGACACACATCTAGACAACCTCCCCTGCCATTACCAAAACAGACCCTCACTAGCTGGAGAATGTTTGTCTCTGATTCCTCTTTCAGTTGTCACAGAATTGTCATAGATCACGGTTAACTGAAACCTTCCACAGAGCATCTAACACAGCTAACGGTATGAAAATTTCATATCACCTTTACCATGACCAAAAATATCACAGTTATTATTATCATAACGGTTTTGCTAAAATGACCTAAAAAACAAGTGGTGCATTCCACCAATTTCTGGATCTGAAAATGAACAAAAAACAAATTTGCTAAAATGTAAAATTTGCAGCTTTATGCAATTTAGTGACCAACAATATTACCATGGATCTCTGCATTTTGGATTTGTTAACTTATTTCATGGACACTATTTTTGTTGTGTTTTTATGGGTAAGTTTGATTTTCTTATTCAATATTTAGTTTTTAATTTTACACCTGCACTTTAAAACTAATTCACAAGGATTGATGTTTATGTTAATTTCACAAATGGAGTTAAGTTGTAAACAAAGGTAAAGAGGTGGAACCACACCTCATTTTGTCTCCTTAACCAGTCACCTACTCCCTAAAACTTATTTAAAGCAGACCAGCCCTCTAACTCGTTCTCTCGAAGCCACATTCCCTCTCCTCTATTCCCTTGCTTTGCATTAACTATCTTTATAGCCCTCTTTTCAATCCTAGATTGAATCAGGGGTCCAATCGATCTACCAAAATATCACAGAGACTGAACCCCCACTCTGATTCTCTGGGCATCACCGAAGGATGCCCGAACAACCTACCTACCTGTTTAGGGTTTATCCTCTTACTTTCCTTCCCCTTCATCCCACTGTTCTCTTACCATCCCTTTTCATTCCTACAATAAAGTCTAGCTCAACGTATGGCATGGTCCATGCTGGTGAAAACCATATTGAAACACTTTATAAAAGCCCAAAACAGGTTGTGTGTTTGTAATGTAATGCGTATTTATATAGCACCCAAAGTGCTTTACAATCATGGTGGGGGGGGTCTTTCCACACCACCACCAATGTGCAGTATCCACTTGAATGATGTGATGGCAGCCACAGGACAACAGCGCCAGTGCATTCACCACACACCAGCTATTGGAGGAATGGAGAGACAGTGATGGAGCCAATTTAGTAGATAGGGATGATTGGGATGGCCATGATTGTAAGGGCCGATTAAGGGACTTTGGCCAGGACACTGGGGTTACACCCCTACTCTTCACGATAAGTGCCATGTTTTTTTTTTAATGACCACAGAGAGTCAGGACCTCGGTTAACGTCTCATCCGAAAGACAGCGCCCACTGACAGTATAGTGTCCCATTAACTTTTACTGGGGCATTAGGACTCACACAGACTTCAGGTTGAGCGCCCCCTGCTGGCCTCACTAACACCACTTCCAACAGCAACCTAGTTTTCCCATGTGGTCTCCCATCCAGGTACTGACCAGACTCAGTCCTGCTTAGCTTCAGTGAGTAACCAGTCTTTTGGCTGCAGGGTGATTTGACTGTGGCACTAAAAATGTCTTAATGCGATCTTTCTGACTGATAGCGATTTAATTTGGGGTTTCATTTTTAAGTATTGCTAATAGTGTGCAGTACACACTTTAAATGAAATGAATATAGCATACTTTAACTGTATAAATAGATATATATTCATTAACTGTCTAGATTGTGGCAGCTCTGCCAGTGCACTTATCCTTTGCTCCTCTCCCATCATAAATCGCCATACAGATTTTCACTGTGTCTTTGTGTCCGTGTGATCTCTCACCTGCGACATCTGGTGGACAATGGGAGCAATTTTGAGAGGTCAAATGTCGCACGGGTAATTAACATCTGGACCGCTTTTTGTCATAGGGTCCCGCTCTCTCTCTTTTCAGGCTCAACACCAGCGCCTTGACCTGAAGATGGACGATATTCCCCATCAGCTCATGTAACTGAATCGCTGCCAGCTCCTTCTCACAGAGCAAATCGCTGGGAGCGAGAAGGCGAGGCAAACGGTTGATCACACCCAGAAACGTTCGGCTTTCCTTAGCCAAAATGAAGAAAGCCTGGAATGCACCGGTACCAGTAGTGGGTGCTGTACAAGCCTGCCTCAGCCAAAGAGCAGGCGAGAGAGAGAGGAGAAATCCCAGAAATGGCGACCATGCATCCAGTACAAAGACCCACAGCCCCCTCGCTACCAGATGCAAAGTCATCCACACCATCGCCGACATCTGGGGACGGGATATACTTATTAACCCAGTTTGCGTCCCAAGCCTTCCGGTCCCCCGGAATACAAGAAGGCACCAGACTATACATGATGGGGGCCACAAGCTAGATCCGCCCACCACCGCGAGCAACAGGAAGGTTCTGCAGGTTTTTTTTAGTGGTACTGCACTCCAAGAGTCAGGGAGTGATGTCAGAACTCCGAGGGAGTTATGTAGCAGATCTGCCAATGTGGCATCAGCGTTGACATGAAACCGACTGCCACACCACAATTACAACTTTGCATGTGCTGATCAGGGACAGCTGCTGCTCATTGGAAGAAGAGTATTTAACAGACACCATCGTGGGAAATGGCGAGCATGATGACAGCAGGACTCATGCTGAATTCTCCCTGATCCACTGGGCATCCCGACTGACACTTCACCCGATCACCTAACCCCTTTGGACAGTGAACTCACCACCCTGCACATCCCAGCAAACTTATCCTTTGCTCTACTGTTTAATAAACCTGTCTCTGTGTCCGTGTGGTCTCTCACCTGCGATAATATAAACATGCATTTACATTACATCATTATTGATCAATTGCAACGCTACAGGATTTACAGTGAGTAATTTACATATTACTGTATTGTGAATAAACAGCAGGGTATATGCAGCAAATGTTGCTAGTGCAGGGTTGGATCACATTTTGTCTTCAGAACCGGTATAATTCTTTGCGACAGATTCAACAAGGTGCTGAAAACACCCCCTTAGAGATTTGGGTCTATATTGACATGACAGCATAACACAATTTCAGCAGATTTGTCAGCCGTGCATTCATAACACGAATCTCCCATTCCTCAGCATCCCAAAGGTCTACTAGATTTAGATATGGTGACTGTGAAGGCCATTAGAGTTGAACGAACTCACTGTCATATTAAATAAATGCTTTCAATTGATTTGAGCTTTTTTGACATGACATGTTCTCCTGCTGGAAGTAGTCTTCCACAACACAGGAGCACTTTAAATTAAATTAAAGGACATGGTCAGAAACAAAACTGATCTGATGTGTTTAAATGATGTTGAGTGGGGACTAAAAGGCCCAAAAGTGTGCCAGAAATACATCATCCACACCGTTACACACCACCAGCAGAAGCCTGAACTGGCCTTCTTGTTGTTTACAGCAAATTCTAACCCTACCATCTAAAGTCTGCAGTAGAACCTGCCACTGAATCAGAACAGGCAATCATTATGCATTGTCTTCTATTGTCCATTTTTGGTGAGTCCAGGTGAGTGTGAGTCTCGGTTTATTCTTCTAAGCATACATACGAAGCAGCCAATCAGCTTAAGCTAGTCTAGCTATTCCCCTCTGACCTCTGGCATCACAGGCATTTTTGCTCCAGAGGACTGCAGCTCACTGAACATTTGAAATTTTTCTTCTTTTTTCTAATTATCATCAGTAAATCTGAGAAAACCTTTGCTGTTAAATAGTTTACCATAATAGATTTCCCACTATTGGACTAACCCATCAGGGTGTGATTTCACTATGATGAGCAAGTTTTTAGATCAAGGAACAGCATTCTAATCAGATTGGATTTAAGATATGCATTTACAGTTTTGCTTAATTTAGGCTTACAGTGAGGGCTATGTGCTACTGCATCATTGCCTAATTTATAGAGTTATAATTTATAATTAGGGTTAGGGGTTGGGATTATGTATGGATTACACCTTTGAATTTGTCTGGAATCAGTAACAGCAACCTGTCTGTACAATATTAAGTATTTGACCAATTAATTAGCCTATAGATTTTGTGTGTTGTCCCCGTGTTCCAGTGGGTTTCTTCTGGGTGCTCCGGATTGCCTTACAAGTCTCAAGACATGCGGTAGGTCAATTGGGAAATCTATAATTGTCCATAGTGTATGTGTGTATGTGCTTTTCCTCTAGGTTAGGGGTTGAGCGTTGGACTACTGAGCCACCTCGTAAAAAAAATTGATGTTACGAATCACCAATATGGTGTGGCTAAATATCAACTTCGATATAAACGATCATAGGAGTAAGTATATAAGTAATTGGCCAATATCTTTGGTTAATTGTGTTCTTGACATGGAATACCTGAATTTGCCTTTGCATTGACACAAGGGCTGCAAAAATTAATCAAGTAAATTTTATCTATATTGCTAATGAGATTTGTTGTCCATGAATGGCGTTAATAATGAGCTGAGCTGCTCACGCAACTGAGAATTGCGACAACAAGATACACAGCAATTCATGCAATGGAGGGTACAGAACCAGCCGTCAGAAAAAAAAATAATAATAAAAAATTAAACATTAGTCCTCCAAGACCGGGGTAATTTTACAATACCAAATCAGAAAAAGTTGGGACAGTTTGGAAAACACAAATTAAATAAAAGTAAAAAGTGATTTCCAAATTTATGTTGGCTTGTATTTCTTTGCAGAAATTATGAACATGAAATATTTCATGTTTTGTCTGATCAAGTTCATGACAATTGTAAATATACATCCTTGTTCCTCAAAAAAAGATAGGAAATCATTTGGATCTTCAACAATGCATAACACAATTAAAACATTCAAGGAATGTGGAGAAATTTCAGTCGTTAAAAGACAAGGGTGCAAGCCTAAGCTGAACTACCATGACCTCCAACCCCTCTGGTGGCATTGTATCAAGAATCATCATTCATATATAAGCGATATCACCACAAGGGCTCAGGACTACTTTAGCAAACTTTTAACAAGTACCACAATAAATAGTTACTTGCACAAATGCCAGTTAAAACTGTACAGTGCCAAAAGAAATCCCTATGTTAACCCTCTACCGCACGCATTATCATAAACCTGTAAAAAATTATATTTGACTGTTTTTCTTTTCTTAAAATGGATTAACTTAGGCTTAAAAAATTTTGGAAAAAAATTATTTGAGGTACTTTATGAAATGTTGCCATATGGCAACAACGCCCAACAGTGTATTTACCTGAGAGTTTTCAAATTTAAAACTTTCCTCATAATTAATTATTTTTTTGTTTGAAATAATTTAATTGGTGTTGCAGCATTATGAGCTTTAACACAGAACTTATAAATGACACCTTACACCATACTTTATCACAACTCATATTCCAACAGCTTTCATTTATTCTATTCTTTTTTGCTGAATATTATTAAAAAACCATCCTAATATTGTATTATCATATATATACAACATACAGTAAATATAAATATTTTCTGCAGTAAATATTATAACAAATAAATAACAAGTCTAGTATATCCAGATGAAATAGAATAATGTAGCTACTAGCTAACAATGTTTATATTATACTCTATACTATACTACGCCTGTTTTATCTGCATCTGAGCTAACTTACCTAAACTGTCTATCAAATGTCCAGTCTGCATCATTCTCACGGTCACTAAAACCCATCTCATCCTCATTTTCATCTGCAGGAAGAGACAGTTCCCCTTCGGTTGGGGAACTACAGTGCTATAGGTGGATTTGATGTAGAAAATCCACGTATGGGAGGATTCGGTTCAGAAGCTGTTTGTCTGAAAGAGTATTGAACGGGCCAATGAAAGCAATGAATTGGCAGCGTAAGCTTGCGCAGGTGTGCTGCAATGTCAATTATCCCAGCATATAAGCACACCTGGCGCTAGCATACGCCATCCTTTTCGCTTCAGAGACTTTCTGATCGAGTCGATGAGGGTTCCTCCTGCTGTGATCCAGCGATACCGAGCGAATGAAAGCATTCTCCCGGTCCAGAGTGTGGACAACGCAGCGGCAGACGGTCGAGCTGGGTTTTTTTTCCCTTGCCTGGCGATTCTTTGGTTCTGGTCCTCCAGAGCGGTGCGTATAAAGTTGCAACTTCACAAAGAAAGCAACACAGTCGTGCAGCACATCCTTTTCAGGACGACGCTCCGACTGTGCATTTCTGGATGCTGTGGTTTTCTATCCTCGGATGATGGGCACAGGCACTGCATTACATGCTCCAGCATGTTAATGCGCTGCAGTTTATGTCGTCATTTCGATGCCATGACTGTTGCGCAGTAAAGATCGCGGCTAGCCTTTGCAAAAGGCCAAACCACCCCAGTTGTCCCCCGCTCTGCAGTGGGCACTCGGGCAGATCTAAGGGTTCAGCGAGAGATAATCCGTCGCCCACGGGCCCGTGGACCTCTCGCTCCTCCAAGCGCTCCATCTAAGCTTCAGGCGGGGGAAGCGCTGTCAAAACGGATCCTGAAACGGACATGTTAGCTGTGCTTTCCCGGGCTGCTTCGGCCTTGGGTTGGAGATGGTTTATGCCCCAGCTCCGCGGCCGGACGGACTAGAGGGGTGTTCCCTTCTTACCGGAGGTGCACAGTAGGCTCACACGGACTTGAAGGGCACTTTTTTCTGCTCGTGCTGCGTGTCCCTCCACCCTCACCACTCTTGACTGTGGAGCGGCCAGGGAGTATGTGGCGATTCCTCAGGTTGAGTATGCGATGGCGGTCAATCCGCGCTGCGCCTCTTCTTGGCGGGGTCCGCCTCGTGTCCCATCCAAAGCCTGTAAGTTATCTGCTCCCTCGGAGCTAGAGCTTACAAAGCTGCGGGCCAGGCTGCTTCCGCCTTGCATACGATAGCCACCTACCAGCGCTACCAAGCGCAGGCGCTGGCTGAGCTGCACGAGGGTGGGTCCAACCCAGGCTTATGAGCTTCACACCGCAGCCGACTAAGCTCTTCGGACTTCTAAGTCCGCTGCGTGTGCGTTCAGGGTAGTGAGAGAGTCTTATGGGTGATGTCACCTTCGGCGGGACCGTAAGCCTGCTCCGCCCGCCGTACCATCCATATCTGCTCCTCGCCGAAGGCGCCCACCTACGAGAGCTGCACCACCCCCCGCACATGCCTCTGGCGAAGCGGGCGCATCGAGCACCTTGGAAGCAGGCAGCCCCCTGCCCAGAACGCCGCTAAGTCCGGCAACGGAGAAGAGGGAACTTGCTCTTTCCCCGCTGGAGGGCGGGGCCCCATTTCCAACGTAGCTTTTTACTGCCATGAAATGAAAGGGCACTTTTCCACTACCCTGGATGTGACAGCCCGAAATCTGCCAGTCTAAAAACACTGTGCTCTCTAGTTCGCAGGTTCGGTGCGCTCCGCCAATGGCTCACGAGCGCTGGGGGGGACGGTTTCCTTTCCCCCAGCCCTAGAGCCCCCTCTCCGGAGTCAGGGTGTGGAGCCAGAGCGAATCGCTCTCCTCCAGCTCTTCCGCGGGACCCTCGCGCTCCCCGGATCAGCACACTCGCTCCGCGCTGCCCCACCACTGGTACGTCAGCGGTTGTAGCGACGACGCCATTAGTGAGGGCTCTGCCTGCCTGGTTAGCGCGGGCCAGCCCCTTGCGGTGGCTCATACGCACAATCAGACTCGGCTACGCGATTCAGTTCGCAAAACGGCCCCCCAAGTTCACGGGCGTGTATTTCACTAGGGTTAACCCCCTGTCCGCCCCTGTCTTGCGAGAGGAGATTGCTGCCCTCCTTGCGAAGGGTGCAATCGAGCCAGTCCCTCCAGCTGAGATGGAGAGCGGGTTTTACAGCCCGTACTTCATCGTACCCAAAAAGAGCGGTGGGTCACGGCCAGTCCTAGATCTGCGCATTTTGAACTGCTGTCTTCACAAGCTGCCGTTCAGAATGCTTAAGCAGAAGCGCATCGTCCGATGCGTTCGTCCTCGGGATTGGTTTGCAGCCATTCTTCTCCATTCTTCCATGCCACCGCCAGTTTCTGCGGTTTACGTTTGATGGTCGAGCGTGGCAATACAAGGTCCTCCGCTTCGGGCTCTCTCTGTCTCCGCGGGTCTTCACCAAACTCGCGGAGGGTGCCTTAGCCCCACTTCGGCTCACGGGCATCCGTATACTCAATTATCTCTCCGACTGGCTGATTTTAGCAACTCGCGGGAGCAATTGACTATGCACAGAGACAAGGTGCTCCGGCACCTTCGCCTGTTGGGGTTGCAGGTCAACTGAGAAAAGAGCAAACTCGCCCCTGTGCAGAGGATCTCTTTTCTCGGGATGGAGCTGGACTCGGTCACCGTGGTAGTGCGCCTCTCCGGAGAGCGCGCTTGCCTGTTGCTGAACTGTCTGAGGGAGCTCGACAGCAAATAGTGGTCCACTGAAATGCTTTCAGAGGCTCCTGGGGCATATGGTATCCGCTGCAGCTGTCACGCCGCTCGGATTGCTCCATTTGAGACCACTCCAGCACTGGCTTCTAGATCGAGTCCCAAGCCGTGCATGGCATGCGGGCGCACACCTAGTCTCTGTTACTGCGCTGTGTCGCCGCACCCTCAGATCTTGGAATGACCCCTCGTTCCTGCAGGCCGGTGTGCCTCTGGGACAGGCATCCAGTCATGTTGTTGTTCAACAGATGCTTCCAACACGGGCTGGGGAGCCGTGTGTTGCGGGCATGCAGCTGCGGGCCCATGGAAAGGTGCCCAGCTGCATTGGCATATCAATCGCCTAGAGCTGTTGGCAGTGTTCCTCGCTCTCCACCGCTTTTTTCTGGTGTTGGAGCAGCAACACGTTCTGGTCAGGATGGACAGTACGGTGGCGGCAGCGTATATCAACTGCATGGGGGGTACGCACTCTCGCCCCATGTCTCAGCTCGCCCGCCGTCTGCTCCTCTGGAGTTATCCGCGGCTGAAATCGCTGCGCGTCATTCACATTCCAGGTATGCTCAACCATGCAGCCAATGCGCTCTCACGGCAGCAAATTCATTCTGGAGAATGGAGACTCCACCCCGAGTCTGTCCAGCTGATATGGGCGCGATTCGGGGAGGCCCAGATCGTTCTGTTTGCTTCCCCCGAGAACGCTCATTGCCAGTTGTTCTTTTCCCTGACTCTCGCCATGGATGCACTGGCCCACAGCTGGCCTCGGGGCACACCCTTGTCCCGATATCTGGAACCTCCACGTGTGGTCCCTAGACGCGAGGAAGACTTAGGTAGCCTACCGTCTGCGGTAGTTGATACCATCACTCAGGCTAGAGCCCCCTCCCAAGGCGCGCCTACGCCCTGAAGTGGAGTCTGTTCACTGAATGGTGTGTCTCTCGTAGAGAAGACCCCCGAAACTGCCAGATCAGTGTTGTGCTCTCTTTCCATCAAGAGAAGTTGGAGAGCAGGCTGTCGCCCTCCACTCTCAAGGTTTACGTGGCTGCCATCTCCGCTTATCATGACGCTGTAGCTGGCGGCACCGTGGGAAAGCACAACCTCATCATCCGGTTCCTCAGAGGCGTTAGGCGAATTAATCCAACTCGCCCCCCTCTCATGCCCTCTTGGGATCTCGCCCTCATTCTCACAAGCTTGCGTACAGATCCCTTTGAGCCACTCAAATCAGTATCCTTAAGATGTCTGTCCCTGAAGACAACTCTGCTGGTCGCGTTGGCCTCCATTAAGAGGGTCGGGGACCTGAAGGCATTTTTGGTCAGTGACTCGTGCCTGGAATTCGGGCCAGATTTTTCTCACGTTATTCTGAGACCGGTCTGGATTATGTGCCCTAGGTTCCTACCAGTCCCTTTAGAGACCAGGTAGTAACCCTGCAAGCGCTGCCCCCGGAGGAGGCAGACCCAGCCCATTCCTTACTCAAGAGAAGCACTTTACCATCGAGACCAGCAGCCTGTAAGTCCAAACGCCAGGTAACCACTATATAGTGAGCACGCTAGCATTAGTCGGCAGGAGAAGCACTTTACCATCGAGACCAGCAGCCTGTAAGTACATTTAAGACTTGTTTCAGTTGTTGTGTATGGTTTGAGGACTTGTTTTCAGCTGTTTGTGTAAAGTTGTAGGACATTTAAACTTGCTTTCAGTTGTGTATAATACTAGAAGCGTTTAGCCACTGTTTCCTTGGTTACTATAAGAGCTTGTGTAGCGAACGCAGACGGTTTCGCGTCGTCCGCCTCAGTTTCGGCCCTTGTTTTGACTCGGGAGGCGTGTCCAAACGCCAGGTAACCACTATATAGTGAGCACGCTAGCATTAGTCGGCAGGAGAAGCACTTTACCATCGAGACCAGCAGCCTGTAAGTACATTTAAGACTTGTTTCAGTTGTTGTGTATGGTTTAAGGACTTGTTTTCAGCTGTTTGTGTAAAGTTGTAGGACATTTAAACTTGCTTTCAGTTGTGTATAATACTAGAAGTGTTTAGCCACTGTTTCCTTGGTTACTATAAGAGCTTGTGTAGCGAACGCAGACGGTTTCGTGTCGTCCGCCTCAGTTTCGGCCCTTGTTTTGACTCTCGTGGCGTGTCCAGCTGAATTCAATCAGCTAGTGCTTTGGGGTTATATAAACAACTAGTTCACCGCGGCAGCGGTCGCGGCAGCCTCGTGTGAAGACCGACGAGTGTAAAGACCATCGACTCTACCTGCGCGACTCCACCGAGCAAAGACACCGACAAAGCACTTGAGTTCTTTACTTTCTTGTTTTACTTTATCTTTACACTTTTTTTTTTTTTTGTTGTCAGTGCACTTTAATTATGTGTTTTCTAATTCCTGTTGTTACTAACACTCGCAAAACACGGGAGGTACGCTGCAGGCGTAATCCTCACAACCTTCGTTCAATACATGTATCTGCTATTTCACAACTCTCTCTCTCCATGGGCCTCTGGAATTGTCAATCAGCTGTTAACAAGGCAGATTTTATTACCTCCATAGCTACATATTCTGACTATAATCTCATGGCTCTAACTGAGACCTGGTTGAGGCCGGAGGACACTGCTACACATGCTACTCTTTCTGCTAATTTCTCTTTTTCCCACACTCCTCGTCAGACAGGGAGAGGGGGTGGGACTGGACTACTAATTTCCAAAGAATGGAAATTTACTCTGATACCGTCCCTGCCAACAATCAGCTCCTTTGAATTCCATGCAGTCAGCATTATCCACCCCTTCTACATAAATGTGGTTGTCATCTACCGCCCACCAGGTAAATTAGGTCACTTCTTAGATGAACTGGATGTTCTTCTCTCATCTTTTTCTAATTTTGACACTCCCTTGTTGGTTCTAGGTGACTTCAACATTTACGTTGACAAACCGCAAGCTGCAGACTTTCAGACTCTGCTTGCCTCTTTTGACCTAAAAAGAGCACCTACTTCTGCTACCCACAAATCAGGTAATCAGCTAGACCTTATTTACACACGACACTGCTTCACTGATCAAACAATAGTAACTCCACTACAAATATCCGATCATTTCCTTCTGTCTCTCAACATCCACATTACTCCTGAGCCACCACACACTCCAACACTGGTTACCTTTCGCAGAAACCTATGATCTCTCTCCCAATAGACTATTCACCATTGTTTCAGACTGTCTTCCTCCATCTTGCAATCTCTCTGCACTTGATTCGAACAGTGCCACTGATACACTCTGCTCCACACTAGCATCATGTCTAGACCGATTATGTCCTCTTGTATCCAGGCCAGCCCGTGCCAGTCCTCCTGCACCCTGGCTCTCGGATGCTCTCCGTGAGCATCGCTCAAAGCTTCGGGCTGCAGAGAGAATTTGGCGGAAAACTAAAAATCCTGCACAGCTCTTAACATACCAAACTCTTCTGTCCTCTTTCTCAGCTGAGGTTACTTCTGCAAAGCAGACATATTACCGTCTGAAAATCAACAATGCCACTAATCCTCGCCTACTTTTTAAAACATTTTCCTCCCTCCTCTATCCTCCTCCTCCACCCGCATCCTCCACACTTACTACTGATGACTTTGCTACATTCTTTTGCACCAAAACTGCAAAAATCAGTGCTCAATTTGCTGCACCTACAACAAACACGCAAGGTACACTACCGACACCACACACACTCACCTCTTTTTCTCAGCTCTCTGAGTCTGAGGTGTCCAAACTCGTGCTATCTAGCCATGCAACCATCTGTCCACTCGATCCCATTCCCTCTCGTCTCTTGCAAGCCATCTCTCCTGCAGTCATACCAACACTGACTCACATAAATAACACATCTCTTGACTCTGGTTTATTCCCCACTTCATTTAAGCAGGCTAGGGCAACCCCACTGCTAAAGAATCCCAACCTGGACCATACGCTGCTTGAAAACTACAGACCAGTATCCCTGCTTCCATTCATGGCCAAGATTCTGGAGAAAGTAGTGTTTAATCAAGTTCTGGACATTCTTACTCAAAACAATCTCATGGACAACAAGCAATCCGGCTTTAAGAAAGGCCACTCAACTGAGACTGCCCTGCTCTCGGTCGTGGAGGATCTCAGACTGGCTAAAGCAGACTCTAAATCATCAGTCCTTATTTTGCTGGACTTGTCAGCTGCTTTTGACACTGTCAACCACCAGATCCTGCTATCTACGCTCGAGTCACTGGGCGTTGCGGGCACTGTTATACAATGGTTCAGATCTTACCTCTCTGACAGGTCATTCAGGGTGTTTTGGAGGGGAGAGGTGTCCAACCTACAGCATCTAAACACTGGGGTACCTCAAGGCTCTGTTCTTGGGCCACTTCTCTTCTCCATCTACACATCATCTCTAGGACCAGTCATCCAGAGACATGGATTCTCCTACCACTGCTATGCTGATTATACCCAGCTATACCTCTGTTTTCATCCTGATGATCCCTCTGTTCCAGCTCGCATCTCAGCCTGCCTGTTGGATATTTCACACTGGATGAAAGATCATCATCTTCAGCTGAACCTCGCAAAAACGAAAATGCTTGTAGTTTCTGCCAACCCGACTCTACACCATAACGTTTCAATCCAGATGGATGGGGCAACCATTACTGCATCCAAAATGGTGAAAAGCCTTGGAGTAACAACTGATGACCAACTAAACTTCTCTGACCACATTTCTAGAACTGCTCGATCATGCAGATTCGCACTCTATAACATCAGAAAGATCCGACCCTTCTTATCTGAACATGCAGCTCAACTCCTTGTTCAAGCTCTTGTTCTCTCCAAACTGGATTACTGCAACTCTCTACTAGCTGGGCTTCCACCTAACTCTATCAAGCCTCTTCAACTGCTCCAGAATGCAGCAGCACGAGTGGTCTTCAATGAACCTAAAAGAGCACATGTCACTTCGCTGCTAGTCCGTTTGCACTGGCTGCCAGTTGCTGCTCGCATCAAATTCAAAGCTCTGATGTTTGCCTACAAAGTGACTTCTGGCCTTGCTCCTTCTTATCTGCTTTCACTTCTGCAGATCTATGTGCCCTCCAGAAACTTGCGTTCTGTGAATGAACGTCGCCTCGTGGTTCCATCCCAAAGAGGGAAGAAATCACTTTCGCTCACGCTGAACGCTCACGCTCAATCTGCTCAGTTGGTGGAATGAACTCCCTAACTGCATCAGAACAGCAGTCACTCGCTACTTTCAAGAAACGACTAAAAACTCAACTATTTAGTCTCCACTACACTTCCTAATCTGCAATTGCCTCTCTGAATATCACACTTACTGTACCCAAAAAAAAAAAAAATACTAATACTACTAATACTTCCCTTCTTAGACTTTACAGACCTGAAACTTGCCTATAGCACTTATTCATTGTTGCTCTTAGTTGTGTAAATTGCTTCCTTGTCCTCATTTGTAAGTCGCTTTGGATAAAAGCGTCTGCTAAATGACTAAATGTAAATGTAAATGTCCAGATGTGGACCGTACCCAGTACTTAGATCATCTAAGCAGCTCTTTGTCTGTTATGGCGGTCGGCAGCAGGGAAGTGCCGTGACCAAACAAAGATTATCCCACTGGATTGTGGAGGCCATTTCATGTGCTAATTTGAGCAGAGGTGAGCCGTGTCCCCCGGGAATGCGTGCACACTCCACTCAGAGCGTTGCATCCTTTTAGGGCGCGTGCACGCGGCACCTCTTTAACAGACATCTGTAGAGCTGCGGGCTGGGCGACACCCAACACATTTGCAAGGTTTTACAGTTTTACAATCTGCGAGTGGAGCCGGTTTCCTCAAGGGTATTAGGTAACCCTTGGTGATTGAGGAAACAACTCGGGGGGTGTTGTAACACGCTTGCGGTGCCTTTTTCCCTAACACGGAGAGATATGCACCTCCCTGTCTGTCAGTAAAGTTCCCCGTTCGGTGGCCCCCAGCACTGACTCAGCGGAGGAGTCATTTGCTGGCCTACTACGTTAGGTCTGCCCGCTGGTCAGCCCGCGTTTTGGGTATAGATCCCCACTAGGTGATCCCATATGCCTTTTCCGCCACGGTTCAGTCCCCCCTCTCGGGTGGACCCGTGCCTTCCCTATCCGCTAACCACCTTCTTATGCGCACTCCCCCTTCTTAGGTGCGGATGGTCTCCACAGCATCCTCCCTACCAGGATTGCACGCTTCCCAGCGTACTGTCATATTCCTAGAATTATCTAGACGCTAGCGACTCCCAAAAAATATACCTATTCTGTAAAACTTCCTTTGAAGTGGGGATAAGTTAGGGCCAAGGGCACGTTGGAAGACCGCGCCTTCCATGATTTGGGTACGTCACGCTTACTTGACTGCCCTCTCATCGGAGGCATTGGTAAGGTGCAGTCATTATGGCGTTTTCCATAGTCTCCCATACGTGGATTTTCTACATCAAATCCACCTATAGCACTGGAGTTCCCCAACCGAAGGGGAACGTTCGAGATTACAGAAGTAATCCTTCGTTCCCCGAGGAGGGGAACGGAAGTGCTATATTCCATCGCTATAATCACTGTCCCTTAGCTGTTAAAAAGTCTCTTCAGCTTAAAAGGATAGCGTCTGCTGGCGTCAGGTGTGCTTATATGCTGGGATAATTGGCAATGAAGCACACCTGCGCGAGCTTACGCTACCAATTCATTGCTTTCATTGGCCCGTTCTATACTCTTTCAGAAAAGCGGCTTCTAAACCGAATCCTCCCATACGTGGATTTTCTACATCAAATCCACCTATTGCACTTCCGTTCCCCTCCTCGGGGAACAAAGGGTTACTTCTGTAACCTCGAACGTTCTGTCCTGTTCTTCTTTAAATTACCATAGAACATGGTGGTGCTTGCTAATACACCTGTTTCCTGTATTGATCCTGTATCTTTTCAAAAGTTGTATTGCTATTAAAACTAGATTTTATACATAATGCAAATATCATTAACATGTGACTAATCAACATTATACTACTAGCATTCAGGTTGTTATTGTTACAACTTAAAAGTTCACATCTGACCTTGCTAGCTAGCAAAACCATTGCCATATTGCAAGATGAATCATCAGTGGAAACATGTACCATGGTCATATGAATTAGTATTTCAGGTGTTTAAACTGTTTGTTCTGGGTAAAAAAAAAAAGGATCATTCAGACTGTTACCAGCAACAAGTCCAAAAGCCAGGTTCTGTCATGGTATTGGGTTGTGTCTTGCACTTGTGTGATGACACCATTAATGCTATAAAGAACACAGAGATTTTGAAGCACAATTTCCTGCCTTCTTTTCCAGGGACCCCCATACATATTTCATTAAGACAATGCAAAACCACATTCTGCACACAATGCAAAGTCCTGTGGAGGAAGGTACTTGACTGGCCTGGCTGCATTCCCAACCTGTCTCCAATATAGAATGTGTGGTGCATTTTAAAGTGCAAAATGTAACAACGAAGACCCCATGCTGTTGCCCACCTTAACTTGACTTGTTTGTTTGAAGAATGGGACAAAAAAAATATGAAATTGATGTCTTCGGTGACTAAACGTCTTTTATGTGTTGTGAAAAGGAATGGCAAAGTGGTGAATGTTTTACTGTTTTATCCTTTTTTTTAATTGAGTTGCAAGAACCAAAATTGGAATAGGTATTTATTTAAAACATCAAAATCAAGAGGAACACATTAAATAATGTTTGGTGTATTGTCTTCGATAAAATACAAGACAAAGTACATTTTTTAAATGCTTCAACTTTTTCAGATTGTACATTAAATGTCTCTAAAAAGGCTGCCCGCTATGCAAGACTGGGCTTTACTGTTCAAAAACAAAAATTTGTTTTCATTTGAGAATTTTCATTTGGTTTAATATCCGGGCCAAATCTGCCCACTGGCCTCTGCCTCCTAACCCTCCCTATATCATAATTGGCTTCATCACTCTGTCTTCTCTCTACCTATCAGCTGGTGTGTGGTGTGCAGTCTGGTGCAAAATGGCTGCCGTTGTGTCATTCAGGTGGTGAATGAGGAGATTCCCCCCTATGTGTAAAGCGCTTTGAGTGTTCAGAAAAGCACTATATAAATGTAAGAAATTATTATTATTGTTTTTAAAATGTCAACATTAAAGATCATTTAACTTAATTTTTTGAAATTTTAAAGTGTTCTATTATCCATAAATAATAACCTAATGTATGGTTTTATATAGCTGTAATAAGGAAAACGTCTAAATTTAAAAAGCATTTAGTTTTAACCGATTATTTGGAAAAAAATTATCAATTGTCAAAAGAATCATTTGTTGCAAGTGACACCGAAGCAGATTTTGAGTTTTTTGTTTTAATGATTCATATAAAGAGGGCAACGCGGTGGCACAGCGAGTAGCGCTGCCACCTTACAGCAAGAAGGTCAGAACCTTGGCTGGGTCAGTTGGCATTTTTGTGTGGAGTTCTGTTCGCCCCATGTTCATGTGGGTTTTCTCAAGGTGCTCCGGTTTCCCCAACAAGTTTAAAGACATGTGCTTTAGGTGAATTGAGTAAGCTAAAATTGTCCGCAGTGTATGTGTGTGAATGAGTGTATATGGATGTTCCCCAGTGATGGGTTGCAGCTGGAAGGGAATCTGCTGCCTAAAGCAAAGGCTGGATAAGTTGGCAGTTCATTTCACTGCGGCGACCCCAGATTAATAAAGGGACTAAGCCAAAAAAAAAAAAAGAAAAAATGAATGATATCCTATAAAATGTCAACCTGGTTAAGAATGTCAACAACAGTTAAGATATCTGTTAAAGCACTCAGAAAATTGTGTTAATTATTTTAATAGACCTTAGAAACAGACCTCAGTTAGCTTATGTGCCACACTACACTGAGATTTTGTCAACTGTTTTTTATTTTCTCCTTCCAAAAAGACATATCACCAGCCTTCAAGCAGAGGACAATATTTTCCGAGATCACTTTTCTCTGTCTCAACCCTTTCACTCTCTATTTCTTTTCTGAAATGGCAGTTTGAAATGAACAAGACGTATACAATGCCCAAACACAATATGGTGCACCTTGGCTTTTTTTGTTGGTAGCATTTCTTAAGCACACAACAGTGAGGCTGTCAGCTGTCCTTTGTGATAATTGTGTTTCAGCCTCTCTTGCTCTGCACCTCCGCATATGAGCCCTGGAGACACTGCTTTGATCTTTTCCTGTCGTGCTTGTTACACATGGGAGCATACCTTTATTTCATCACGTAAGCCGAGCGTTGATGACTGAATCTTTACCGTGAGGAATGACAGGAAGAAAATAGGGTATCAGCAATACAAAAGAACTTGGACCTGAATGTGAATCTGATGAACACGGCAATTCAAAGTATTTCAAGTTGCTGAATTTCAGGGTTGTCTTGTCATCATCACCGAGTTTTACTGGATGCTTTTCTGTATCACTACATGACTTGAAATAAAATGAAGAACTAAGTGTTTTATTTTAGGGAGCATAGAGGTACCCTCTACCATGTCTACAACAGTATCCTAAAGTTAAAGGGGGATATAATCATGTCCAATGTGGTCTGTTCATCACACTCTCATAGGAATTCAAGTATAGTAATCTGTGGTAAAAAGGTGACAAAGTCAATTAAATTTTCATTTATTAATTTTCTTTTCAGCTAAGTGCCTTTATTAATCTGGGGTCGCCACAGCAGAATGAACTGCCAACTTATCCAGCACATGTTTTGAGCAGCGGATGCCCTTCCATCTGCAACCCATCGCTACAAAACACCCACACTCTCATTCACACACATACACTACGGACAATTATAGTTTAAAGTTAACCAATTTTTTTTTCCAATTTTCTTCCAGTTAACCAATCTTTGGACTTGTGGGGAAACCAGAGCATCCGGAAGAAACCCACGCAAACATAGGGAGAACATGCAAATTCCACACAGAAATGCCTGCTGACCCAGTCGAGGCTCGAAACAACGTCCTTCTTGCTTTGAGGCAACAGCACTACCTACTGTGCCACCATTTAAGGCATGTTTACATCCAATAAACATGTTAGACATTTTATTGTATTTTTGCGGTAACTTACTGGCAGCACCATTGCAAACAAGTTACGACAACTGGCCCTTTACAGTAGCTTACCTGTAAATGTGTTTTACACTAGTGCAATAACAGTAAAATAGCCCTACCGCAACTTTTTTTTTTGTAAAATACCTTTCATTTTACAATATGACATCTTTACAGTACTCTTACTGTAATTTATTAAAAAAAAATTTACACCGGTACAAAACCTTTAATTTTAGTATTGAATTGAATGAATTCCAAACAAGTGAAGAGATCATATACAACAGAACTTTAATTATTCTTTGTTATAATATCAATTTGAGTTGGTTCATGAAAGTAATTTTTATTATGTTATTTTTGTCTTTACCTACAGTAGCAGTACTTGGTTTCTTTGATTACAGTAGAATACCGCAAATCCTTAATATGCAGTAAGTTTGTGTAAAGATTACGCACAATGCAGTACATATTACAGCAGTAAACTGTAGGTATTGTACTGACCATTTTTGCTGTAAATTATAAAATCGTGGCAAAGTCTAACAGTTAATGTACTATACATTAAATATATACAAAACCACTTTTACAATACTATCACAGATGTAAATGCAATGTTATAATAATGTAAATACAATGTTATTACATAGTAATTATACTGTAAATACATACTGACTACATTCCAAATAAAAGTTTGGAATTACATATGTACTGCATATATGTACGTATAAATACAAAAATACTGCACATGAAATATACAAAGAAATGTTTAAGTTTATAAATATTACCCTGAATGTAATTGCAATGTAATTAAAATGTAATGGCATGATAAGTTTGTAATTTTATGTGTACTGTGTATATTTATGTACACAACTATAAATGACCAAATACTGTACATGTCATATACAAATCAACCTTTACATTTATACATATTATTTTGGATGTAACTACAATATAATTGCAATGTAATGACACACAAGTAATTGTACACGTAAAAGTTTGTAATTACATAACAAGTGTATTTACATTGTAATAAGATAGTATTTACAATGTGACGACATAGTAATTACATCCAAGATAAAAGTTTGTAATTACATAGTACACGTGCACTGTGTATATATACACTTATACAACTATAACCAAATACTGTACATGCGATATACAAAGAAACATTTACATTTGGAAATATTATCTTAAATGTAACTACAATTAAATGGCATAGTAATTACAATGTAATGACAAAGTAATTGCACACAAGTTAAAAGTTTGTAATTACATATTACATCAATTACAATGTTATTATATCGAATATAAAAGTTTGTAAAAACATATGTAGGAGCAATGATATTACAATGTAATAGCATGGTAATTTTAATGTAACGACATAGTAATTGCACACAGGATCAAAGTTTGTAGTGACGTTTACTGTGTATATTTATGTGTACAGCTTTAAACAAACAAAAACTGTGCATGCAATATACAAAGAAATATTTACAATTATAAATATTATCTTGGATGTTACTACAATGTAATAATTTAGTATTTACAATCTAAAGACATAGTCATTACATCCGAGATAAAGTTTGTAATTACAGATTACATGTGTACTGTGTATATTTAGGTATACTATAATTTACAAATACTGTACATAAAATATACAAAAACACATCTACAATACTCTTAGATGTAATTACAAGGCTATAACAATGTGACTACAATGTCAATACATAGTAAGTATAATGTAATTAAATAATACTTACATCCAAAATAAAAGTTTGTTATTACATATGTACTGCATATATTGATGTATACACGAATATCGTACATGAAATATACAAGGAAACATTTAGGTTTATAAATAATATCTTGGATGTGATTACAATCTAATCAATCAATGTAATGACATAGTAACTGCATCCAAGGTAAAAGTTTGTAATTACATATTGCATGTGTGCTCTGTACATTTAAGTATAAGCTATGAATACACACTGTACATGAAATATATAAAAAAAATGCATTAATAAATAGTATCTGAGATGTAATTACAATGTAATAGCAATGTAATTAAATTCAAAATAATAGTTTGTAATGACATCACTTGTATATCGTGTATATTTACATAATTAACCATAAATACACAAATACAGAATATGAAATATACAAAAAAAAATTACATCCATAAATATTATCTTAGATGTAAATAAAATATATTTATAATGTAATTACAATTTAATGACATAGTAACTACAATGTAACGACATGGTAGTTACCTCCAAGATAAAATTTTGTATTTATTACATATTGCATGTGTACTATGTATATTCATTAACACTATAATTTATAAATACAGAACATGAAGTACCCAAAAAACACATTTACGATACTATATTAAATGTAATAACAATGTTTTAAAAATGTATTTACAGCATTAAAACGATGTAACTACAATGTTACCACATGGTAATTGAAATGTAACAACATGGTAAATACATTTAAAATGAAAGTTTGTAATTACATATGTACTGTGTATATTTACATGTAAATACACAAATACTGTACTTGAAATATACAAAGAAACATTTAGGTTTAACAGTAATATCTTGGGGGTAAATACAATGTAGTTGCAATGTAATGACACAGTAATTACATCAAAAGTACAAGTTTGTAATTACATGTTACATACATGTGTAATGTGTAAATTTAGGTTTAAACTGTAAATACACACTGCGTGAAATATAAAAATATATAGTTTGTTATAACATCACATGTTTATTGTGTATTTATGTAATTAACCATAAATACACAAATACAGTATATGAAATATACAAAAAAAAAACGTTTATATCTAAAAATATTCTTAGATGTAACTACAATACATTTACAATGTAATAACAATGTAATGACATAGTAACTACAATGTATTGGCATGGTAAGTACCTCCAAGATAAAAGTTTGTAATCACTTATTACATATTACATACATGTACTGTGTATATTCATGTATACTATAACTTAAAAATACTGTAAATGAAATACACAAAAACACATTTAAGATACTATCTTAAATGTAAATACAATGTTATAACAATGTATTTACAATTTGAAAAAATAATGTAACTACAACTTTATAACAATGTAACTAGAATGTTTTTACATAGTAGTTATAGTGTGATGACAAAGTAATTACGTCCAAAATAAAAGTTTGTAATTAGATAAGTATTGTGTATATTTACATATAAATACACAAATACTGTACTTGAAATATACAAAGAAACATTTAGGTTTATAAATAACATCTTGGATGTAATTATAATCTAATTGCAATTTAATGACATATTAATTACATCCAAGATAAAAGTTTGTAATTACAAGTGCACTGTGTATATTTATGTACTGTATACAACTATAAATAAACATATACTGTACATGCAATATACAAAAAAAATGTTTACTTTTACAAATATTATCTTGGATGTAACTACAATGTAATGACAAGGTAATTGCACACAAGGTAAAAATTTGTAATTACATATTATATGTCAGATGCAATTACAATGCCATTACGTCTAACATAAAAGTTTACAACAACATATATACTGTGTATATTTAAATATAAATACACAAATACCATACCGTCCTAATACAAAGAACCATGTTTATAAATATTATATTGATGTAGTTACAATGTAATAGTAATGTAAATACAACTGTAATGACATAGTAAATACAATGTAACAATATAGTACTTACATAGAAGATAAAAGCTTGTAACTACATATTACATGTGTACTGTGTATATTTATGTATACTATAATTTACAAACACTGTACATGACATTTACAAAAACACATTTACAATAATGTCTTTTATGTTATACAATGTTATAACAATGTAAATACAAAGTCATTGCATGGTAATTATAATGTAGTAAAATAATAATTACATCCAAAATAAAAGTTTGTAAGTACATATGTACTGTGTACATTTACGTATACACAAATATTGTGCATGGAATATACAAAGAAATATTTATGTTTATCAATAATATCTTGGATTTAATTACAATATAATTGCAATTTCTGACATAGTAGTTTTGTAATGTAACGACACAGTAATTTTATCTAAGGTAAAAGTTTGCAATTACATAAATACACAAATACATTTTATGAAATATATATTGTTTTAAACATTTATGTCCATAAATATTTTCTTGCTGTAAATACAATATATTTACAATGTAATGACATAGTAACTACATTGTAATGACATAGTAATTACCTCCAAAATAAAGGTTTGTAATTACTTATTACATATTAATTGTGTACTGTGTATATTCATGTACACTATAATTTACAAATACTGTAAATGAAATACACAAAAAAACACATTTACAAAACTATCTTAAATGTAACTACAATGTTAATTATAATGTAATGACATGGTAAATACATCCAAAATAAAAGTTTGTATCTACATATTAATACAAAAATACTGTACATGAAATATACAAAGAAACATTTAGGTTTATCAATAATATTGTGAATGTAATTACAATGTAATGACAAAGTAATTACATCCAAGATAGAAGTTTGTGATTACATGTGTACTGTGTATATTTACGTATACAACTATAAATAAACAAATACTGTACATGCAATGTACAAAGAAACATTTACATTTATAAACATTATCTTGGATGTAACTACAATGTAATGGCACAGTATTTATAATGTAATGACAAAGTAAATGCAGGCAAGATAAAAATTTGTAACTACATATTACATGTCAGATGCAATTACAATGTTTTAAACAAAATAATTACAAGGTCATTACATCCAAAATAAAAGTTTGTAATAACAAATGTACTGTTTATATTTGCATATAAATACACAAATACTGTACTTAAAATATACAACAAAACATGTTTATAAATATGATCTTGGATGTAGTACAATGCAATAGCAATGTTAATACAATGTAACATTATAGTAATTACAATGTAGTGACACAGTAATTGCACACAAGATAAAAGTTTGTAATTACATGTGTACTATGTATATTTACATACACAACTATAAATAAACAAATACTGTACATTTTGAATGGAATTAGGGAGCCCCAACCAATGCCAAGAAGCCTGTATTAAATATATACTGTAGTTCTTTTATAAAGCCTCTATCATATGTTGTAAAATCTGTCCATAACCCTTAAGATTTTAATGTTATTACTTCTTTTTAAAACCAGTGGCAGCGGCAAGGTAGATCAGAACTGTGGCCTCACAGCAAAAAGCTCACTGGTTCTAGTCTTGACTGGGTCAGTTTGCATTTCTGTGTGGAGTTTGCATGTTCTCCCTGTGTTTGTATGGGTTTTCTCCGAGTGCTCCAGTTTCCTCCACAGTCCAAACACATGGGATATAGGTGAATTGAATAAGCTAAAATCACTGTAGTGTATGAGTGTGTGTGTGTGTGTGTGTGTGTGTGTGTGTGTGTGTGTGTGTGTGTGTGTGTGTGTGTGTGTGTGTGTGTGTGTGTGTAAATGAGTGTGTATGATTGTTTCCCAGAACTGGGTTGCAGCTAGAAGGGCATCCAGTGCTTAAAACATGCTCAAATAGTTGTTAGTTCAATCTGCTGTGGCGACTTCTGATAAATAAGGTACTAAGCCAAGTGAACTTGTTTTTTATTTGGGAATGTACAGCATTTAATTTTACATTAAGAAGATAAATGTTCCTTTAAATATTAAAATACACAAAATATATGTTATACTGTAACGGATCAGAGAGAAGACGAAGGCAGATTAACAGAAAGAATGGATATTTAATGATACTTAAAACAAACAATGTAAAAAGAGGGTTATTCAGAACAGAAATATCATCAATACCAACATAATAAAAGTAGTTTATTTACTAAACTAATCTACAGAGAAAAAAAAATATCTATAGAGCAAGAGTGTTTTCATTTTCAATACATTTTTCATATCAATTAAATTATTTAGTCTTTTCAGGGCTAATTTATTTATTTTTTTTGGAAGCAACTTGAAATGTTATTAATATTAGCTCCAATTTAAATGTTTATTATTTATTTGTATATCAAATTGTTTGTACATTTGATGATTTTTTTTTTTTTTT